>NC_057809.1:457846052-457877848 GCF_018294505.1 Triticum aestivum
TGAGATCGAAGCCAAATCAAATGTGAAGACATTGCAAGGTAACGACATGAGTGAAACACTTCAAAATAGAACATTTGGTGGTGCCGTTACCCACCGTATAGGAAGTATTAGACCCAGACACGGTGCACAATTATCGTGGCGCTCCGAAGTCAAATTCCACATTAATGTATTCACACTTAGAATGTACGTCTTCATTGATTGAATATATACTTTACTTCGTGTGTTGCACATCTAAGTCATCAATATGCATTAGGGTTAGGATGTGTGCCTGATCACAGCACATTTGAGGATTCCAGGATATTTAGCTCACACCGTAACTTGCAAAATCTCTTCTCATCCAAGGGCTTGGTGAAGATATCTGCCAATTGCTCTTCAGTGTTGACGTGTATGATATCAATATCTTCCTTCACAACATGATCTCTGAGAAAGTGATGACGAATTTCAATGTGCTTTGTCTTCGAGTGCTGAACTGGGTTGTTGGCGATCTTGATGGCGCTTTCGTTGTCGCAGTAAAGTGGCACTTGCTTCAGATGAATGCCATAGTCCTTGAGTGTTTGCTTCATCCACAAAAGCTGAGCGCAGCATGATCCAGCAGCAATGTATTCAGATTCAGCAGTGGAGAGAGATACACAGTTCTGCTTCTTTGAAGACCAACATACAAGTGATTGTCCCAGAAAGTGACATGTGCCTGATGTAGACTTGCGATCAACTTTGTCACCAGCATAATCAGCATCCGGGAATCCAACCAGATCAAACTTTGAGCCCTTTGGATACCATAATCCTAGAGTTGGGGTGTGAGCCAAATATCGAAGAATTCGCTTCACAGCTAAGTGATGCGACTCCTTTGGTGCCGCTTGAAATCGAGCACACATGCAAACATTAAGCATAATATCTGGCCTAGATGCACATAGATAAAGTAAAGAACCAATCATGGAGCGGTATACCTTTTGATCGAACTCTTTACCATTGTTGTCGGGACCCAGATGATGTTTGGCTGGCATTGGTGTTGTGAAGCCTTTGCAGTCTTGCATACCGAACTTCTTCAGGCAATCTTTGAGATACTTCTCTTGAGATATGAAGATGCCATTGCGTTGTTGTCATATTTGAAGACCGAGGAAGAACTTCAGCTCCCCCATCATGGACATCTGATATTGCTCTTGCATCATATATCCAAACTCTTCACTGTACTTCTGATTGGTGCAACCGAAGATAATGTCATCCACATATATTTGGCACACAAACAGTTCACCATCATATGTCTTCGTGAAGAGAGTGGGGTCTAGGGAACCAGGTATGAAGCCTTTGCTCTTCAGGAAGTATTTGAGTGTGTCATACCAGGCCCGAGGGGCTTGTTTGAGGCCATACAGTGCCTTGTTTGAGCTTGTATACCATGTCAGGATGTTTTGGATCTTCAAAGCCAGGCGGTTGTGCAACATACACTTCTTCTTCAATCTTGCCATTGAGAAAAGCACTCTTCACATCCATTTGATATAGAAGTATGTTATGATGATTTGCATAGGCCAGCAGTATGTGTATGGCTTTAAGTCTAGCCACAGGAGCAAATGTTTCATCGAAGTCAATGCCTTCCACTTGAGTATATCCTTGAGCAACGAGACGATCTTTGTTTCTGACAACTTGACCATGCTCATCTTGCTTGTTGCGGTATATCCATTTGGTGCCTATTATGTTGTGCTTCCGTGGATCAGGACGCTTAACTAGTTCCCATACATTATTCAGCTCAAATTGTTGAAGCTCTTCTTGCATAGCTTGAATCCATTCAGGTTCCATGAAGGCTTCTTCAACTTTCTTAAGTTCTGTTATTGAGACGAATGCGAAGTGCCCACAGAAATTTGCTAGCTGAGTTGCCCTTGAATGAGTGAGTGGACCGGGTGCATTGATGCTATCAATTATTCTTTCAATCTGCACTTCATTGGCAACGCGAGGATGTACAGGGCGAAGACTTTGCTCTTGCTGATCATTGTCGTTGTTTGAAGGAATGTCTTCAGGCTGAGCATTGTCTTCATGTTGATCAGGTGCTGAGATGATAAGTTCTTCTTCAGGATGAGCTTCAGAAGGTATAATTTCTCCAGTTCCCATTAGCTTGATTGATTCACTGGATGGAACTTAATCTAGCACATTTGGCAGTTGCTCTCTTTGTGAACCGTTGGTCTCATCGAACCGCACATCCACTGTTTCAACCACTTTGTAATGAAAGAGATTGAAGACTCTGTAGGAGTGCGAATCCTTTCCATATCCAAGCATAAAACCCTCGTGTGCTTTTGGTGCAAACTTTGAGGTGTGATGTGGGTCCTTGATCCAGCACCTTGAGCCAAATACTCTGAAGTAACTGACATTTGGCTTCTTGCCAGTAAGGAGCTCATAAGATGTCTTGTTCAGAAGCTTGTGAAGATAAACACGATTGATTGTATGGCATGCAGTATCAATGGCTTCAGGCCAGAATTTTCTTGGGGTCTTGTATTCATCTAGCATCGTTCTGGCCATCTCAATGAGTGTTCTGTTCTTGCGTTCGACGACGCCATTCTGCTGTGGCGTGTACGGGGCTAAGAATTCATGTGTGATGCCCAAGGTATCAAGATATGTATCAAGGCCAGTGTTCTTGAATTCAGTGCCATTGTCACTTCTGATGTGCTTTATCTTGGCGCCATAATTGTTCATAGCTTGATTTGCGAAGCGTCTGAAGACATCCTGCACTTCAGTCTTGTAAAGGATTATGTGCACCCAAGTGTATCTAGAATAATCATCAACAATAACGAAGCCATAGAGGCAAGCAGTAGTAGTAATATTTGAGTAATGAGTGGGACCGAAAAGATCCATGTGAAGCAGTTCGAAGGGTCGAGTAGTGGTCATGATTGTCTTCGAGGGATGTTTGGCCCTCGTCATCTTTCCTGCCTCACAGGCACCGCATAAGTGATCTTTCTTGAACTTGACGCCTTCGATGCCTATTACATGCTTCTTCTTTGCCAGGGTGTGGAGGTTCCTCATGCCAGCATGCCCAAGCCTCCGATGCTAGAGCCAGCATTCTGAAGCTTTTGCTAGAAGACATACGGCAAGCTATGGTCCTGCTAAGAAATCTACTACGTACACATCATCTTTTCGATACCCTTCAAACACTAGAGACTTGTCAGATTCCATTAGTACAAGGCAACGATATTTTCCAAATATTACGATCATGTTCAAATCGCAAAGCATTGAGACAGACATTAAGTTGAAGCCAAGGGATTCAACAAGCATGACTTTATCCATGTGTTGATCCCTTGAGATTGCAACTCTACCTAGACCCAATACCTTACTTTTACCAGTGTCAGCAAATGTGATGTGGCTCTTGTCGGATGGACGTAAGGTTGAGTCCATAAGAAGGCTTCTTTTGCCAGTCATGTGATTTGTACACCCACTATCAATAATCCATTCTGAAGACGCTGGTGTCGTACCCTACAGTGCAGTTAGGGGGATAGGCTTCACCAAGAGCATTGTGAAGCAAAAACATTTGTCGAACCAATGGGTTATGAAAGCTTAGATCCAGGTTAGGACTAATAGGGAGAGTAGCAAGCGATTCAGGAATGAAGTACATAGTAAGACCATTCGGGCATTTAATCTTGTGCCCTACAAGATGTTTAAGGTCCCCAGCAATGGCGTTAGACGATTTTGGTTTTCTGCTGGAGACCTTTCCCTGCAAAAGAGAGTTAAGCTTTCTTAGCCACCCACATCTTCAACGGTGGCTGAGAAGCAATAAGTCTAAGTGCAGCATCTGAGAATTTTGGCTTCGGAGCCCTAGCAAACAATCTTGCAGGCGGACAATAGTACTCATAAGAATAAGCAGAATAGTTCTTGGTCTTATGAACATGGCGGTTTGATGAACCGCTCTCATATTCATATGCCTGAGTATGGTTTCCCTGCAAAACATTTGTGTTAGTGCGACTCAGGTGAGTCATCTGTCTGTATGAAGCCTTTGGACCGTATGAAGCCTTTGGTCTGAGGTTTGTCTTCTTTACGTGAGGTGTCATGATGACATTCACAGGAAGATTCTCCAGACACCTTTTCGGAACCCAGATCTTCTTCATAGGCGGTCCATTCCTGCAGTTAGTACCAATGTACCTGGCAAACACTTCACCATTCTGATTCTTATACAGTATATAGTTTGCATCAAAGGATTCATCAATGATAATGGGGTTAGCACAAGTGAAGCCAGATAGATTGGATGGGTCTGCTGAAGGTTCCTTTGCAGCAACCCACATGGTTTTGGGGTACTGCTTAGGTTTCCAGTAAGAGCCATCAGCATTCATTTTCCTTACGAACCCAACACCCTCTTTCCTCGGGTTTCGGTTCAGTATCTGCTTTTTGAGGACATCACATAGTGTTTGATGCCCTTTAAGACTTTTGTACATCCCTGTTTCAAGCAATGTCTTCAACCTAGCATTCTCATCAGCAATAGCAGTGGTATCCTCAGCAGAGGGGTTAGTTACCACGTCAACAGTTGAAGATATTGCAACAGTAGTAGCAGTAGAACATTCAGCAACAGAAGTAGCATTATCACGCTCAATGCATTTAAGACATGGTGGTTCAAATCCTTCCTGAGCGGGACTGGTCTGTTTGGCGCGAAGTGACTCGTTTTCCTTTTGAAGATCTTCATGAACCGCTCTCAATTTCTCAAGATCTTGTTTCCTTTGAAGATAATCATAGGAAAGCTTTTCATGAGTTGTTGAGAGAGTTTCATGACGACTTTCAAGTTCCTGATACTTAACGTGAAGATTTTTTATGTCTTCAATTAAGGATTCAGATCGAGTCATTTCAGCACCTAACAGATCATCGCTTCTGTCTAATAGTTTTTGAATATGTTCCATAGCTTTCTGTTGTTCAGTTGCAATTTTAGCAAGTGTTTTGTAGCTGGGTTTTGAATTACAATCAGAGTCATTGTCACTAGATGTTTGATGGTGAGTAGTGCGTGTGTTTACCTTGGCACCGCGTGCCATGAAGCAGTAGGTAGAAGCGGAGTAGTCCTTGTCATTTGCATCGGTGTCGGTTACGAGGTCATTGTCTTCAGTACTGAAGATGGACTTGGCAACGTATGCTGTAGCCAGACTTGCGACGCCTGAATCAGACTCCTCCTCAGACTCCACCTCCGCCTCCTCAAAGCGGACTCCTCCTCTGAATCCATTTCCTTGCCAACAAACGCACGTGCCTTGCCAGATGAGCTCTTCTTGTGTGATGAAGACTTTGAGGAAGACTTGGAAGAAGACTTTGAGTATTTCTTCTTCTTGTTGTTGTCAGAGTCATATTCCTTGCTCTTCTTCTTCTTTTTGTTCTCATTGTCCCACTGTGGACACTCAGAGATGAAGTGGCCAAGTTTCTTGCACTTGTGACATGTTTTCTTCTTGTAGTCATGAGCAGAAGCTTCATCATTCCTTGAGCTTGATCAGGAAGACTTTCTGAAACCTTTCTTCTTGGTGAATTTTTGGAACTTCTTCACAAGCATAGCAAGTTCCCTTCCAATGTCTTCGGGATCATCAGAACTGTTGTCAGATTCTTCTTCAGATGAGGAGACAGCTTTTGCCTTCAAGGCACGAGTTCGCCCATAGTTTGGACCGTAGATATCTCTTTTCTCAGAAAGCTGAAACTCATGTGTGTTGAGCCTCTCAAGTATGTCAGATGGATCGAGTGTCTTGAAATCAGGACATTCTTGAATCATCAGGGCTAGGATGTCAAACAAACTATCAAGTGATCTCAGTAGTGTCTTGACGACTTCATGTTTGGTGATCTTAGTAGCGCCGAGGGCTTGAAGCTCATTTGTGATGTCAGTGAGTCGGTCAAATGTGTGCTGGACATTCTCATTGTCATTTCGCTTGAAGCGATTGAAGAGGTTGTGAAGGACACTGATTCTCAGATCTCTCTAGGTTGAGATGCCTTCATTGACCTTGGAGAGCCAGTCCCAAACCAGCTTAGATGTCTTCAAAGCACTCACACGGCCATACTGTCCTTTGGTCAGGTGACCACAGATGATATTCTTGGCAGTAGAGTCCAGTTGAACAAATTTCTTGACATCAGCAGCAGTGACACCTTCTCCAGCCTTGGGAACACCATTCTTGACGACATACCATAGGTCGACGTCAATGGCTTCAAGATGCATGCGCATCTTATTCTTCCAGTAGGGATATTCAGTTCCATCGAAGACGGGGCACGCAGCGAAGACTTTAATTATCCTTGATGTCAACATAGCTAAAACTCCAGGTGGTTAAACTGAATCACACAGAACAAGGGAGCACCTTGCTCTGATACCAATTGAAAGTGTGTTATATCGACTAGAGGGGGGTGAATAGGCGATTTTTATGAAAGTCTTCAAAACGTGGAAGTTATGAAGACAAACGATAGAAATAAACCTATTACCATGCAGTGGAAGGTAGACTACACTAGGCAAGCCATAGTCAAGTATTCAATAAAGTGAAAGCACAGTGACTTAATAGCAGCAATGTAGTAAGGATCAGGTAGGAAGATATTATGAAGCCATACAGAACATGCAGTCACTCAGTGAAGACAAAAGATAGTGCAAACATACAATGACTTCACAAGGAGCAACAGTAAGTAAAGGGAGGGGAAGATGAAACCAGTGACACGCTGAAGACAATACTTTTTTGGACCAGTTCCAGTTGCTGTGACAACTGTACGTCTGGTTAGGGCGGCTAGGTATTTAAACCTTAGGACACACAGTCCCGGACACCCAGTCCTAAACACGCAGCTCAGGACACCCGGTCCTCACTGTATTCCCCTTGAGCTAAGGTCACACAGACCTCGCCCAATCACTCTGGTAAGTCTTCAAGGTAGACTCCCAAACCTTCATAGACTTCGTTCACCGACAATCCACAATGTCTCTTGGATGCTCAGAACGCGACGCCTAACCGGCTGGAGGATGCACAGTCCTCAAGTGTAATAAGTCTTCATATCACACAGACAAGAAGACTTAAGTGATGCCCAATTCTCTTTGGCTCTGGGTGGTTAGGGCTTTATCCTCGCAAGGAATTCTCTCTCAAAGGCTTCGAGGAGGGTTGCTCTCAAACGACAAAAGCCGTACTCTCAATCTGAGCAGCCAACCGTTTATGGTTGTAGGGGGTGGGCTATTTATAGCCACTGGGCAACCCGACCTGATTTGTCCGAAATGACCCTGGGTCACTAAGGAACTGACACGTGTTCCAACGGTCAGATTTCAAACTCACATGGCAACTTTACTTGGGCTGCAAGCAAAGCTGACTTGTCCGACTCTGGACAAGATTCGCTCTCATAGTCTTCACTCGAAGACATAGGTTTTGGTTAGGCATCACTTCAGTCATTCTGACTGGTTCTCTTGGACCCCACTTAACAGTACGGTGGTTCCTATGACTCAATAGAGAAGAAAAAGAACTACGAAAGATCTAAGTCTTCGAGCTTCATAGGCTTCATGTGATGTATTCTCTTGTCATAGTCTTCAATGAGAATATCTTCATATACCACCTTTGACTTCAATGTCTTCATACATTTTTAGGGGTCATCTCTGGTAGGAAAACCGAATCAATGAGGGACTTCTACCTGTGTTATCCTGCAATTCTCACAAACACATTAGTCCCTCAACTAGGTTTATCGTCAATACTCCAAAACCAACTAGGGGTGGCACTAGATGCACTTACAAACTTCAGTCGGCAGTTGTTGTTCAATCGATTCAGCGAGGAAATATGCTATTGCTTGGGACTTAAACTTTCTTTGCCTCGAACTTGATATCTAAGGGAAGGAGTTCAATCGCCCATTTTGCCACTCGACCAGTTGCATCTCTGTTGTGCAGAATCTCTGACAATGGAGCGTCACTGACGACTGTAACAGAGTGATCAGAGAAATAGTGTGCAACCTTCTTCGTGGTCATGTAAATTCCATAAACGAGCTTTTGATAGTGCGGATATCTCTGCTTTGACGGAGTCAGAACTTCAGAAATATAATAAACTGGGTGCTGAACTTTTTAGGTTTTTCCCTCTTCTTCCCGCTCGACCGTAAGTACTATACTGACGGCTTGTCCAGTGGCTGCTATATAAAGCAGTAAATGCTCTTTGCTGATTGGGGCAGCAAGCACCGGCTGGGTGGAAAGCAGAGCTTTTAGCTCTGCAAATGCTGCATCAGCTTCAGGAGTCCACTCGAACTTATCTAATTTCTTCATCAGTCGGTAAAGGGGCAGTGCCTTTTCACCGAGGCGAGAAATGAATCGACTTAGGGCGGCCAAGCAACCAGTAAGCTTCTGGACATCATGCACACACACAGGGCGTTTCATTCGGAGTATAGCACCCACTTTCTCTGGGTTAGCATCGATCCCTCGTTCGGAAACGAGAAAACTGAGTAATTTTCCGCCCGGAACTCCAAACATGCACTTTGATGGATTAAGCTTGATACCATACCTTCTGAGGTTGGCAAAGGTTTCAGCAAGGTCAGTCAGTATGTCGGAACCTTTACATGACTTGACCACAATGTCATCCATGTATGCTTCCACATTCCGACTGATCTGAGTGAGCAGGCACTTCTGAATCATCAGCATGAATGTGGCTCCAGCGTTCTTCAAACCGAATGGCATTGTGACATAACAGAAGCACCCAAACGGGGTGATGAAAGCTGTCTTTATCTCGTCGGGTCCGTACAGATGGATCTGGTGGTACCTGGAGTAGGCATCCAAAAAGGACAAACGCTCGCACCCCGCAGTCGAGTCGACTATCTGGTCGATGCGAGGAAGAGGAAAGTGATCTTTCCGGCATGCTCGATTGATATGCTTGAAGTCAATGCACATGCGAAGTGAATCGTCCTTCTTTAGGACCATGACAACATTGGCTAACCACTCGGAGTGGTAAATCTCTTGGATAAACTCAGCTGCCAGAAGCCGAGCCACCTCTTCACCGATTGCCTTTCTCTTCTGTAAGGCGGACCGTCGAAGATGTTCTTTGACTGGTTTCACTTTTGGGTCGACTCACAAATGATGCTCAGCTAGTCCCCTGGGAACACCCGGCATGTCCGAAGGTTTCCATGCAAAGATGTCCCAGTTCTCACGGAGGAACTGGATGAGCGCTTCTTCCTATTTGGAGTCGAGTGTGGTTGAAATGTGAGTCGGAGCAGCATTGGGGTCTGTCGGGTGAATGTGAATCGACTTCGTTTCACCAGACGACTGGAATTCTGAATCTGTGGCTGGCTTCTTGGCTCGCAACAAATCACTCAGATCTGCATTTTTCTGGTATTCTTGCAATTCTGCCACGGCCATCTGTGCATCGGCGATCTTTGAACCCTTATGGAAGCACTCCTCTTCCTTCTTCCGATTACCAACGATAGTGATCACCCCTTTGGGACCAGGCATCTTCAATTTGAGGTACACGTAACATGGTCGAGCCATAAAACATGCATAAGCTGGCCTGCCTAGAATGGCATGATAGGCACTCTAGAAATCCACAACTTCAAATGTCAACTTTTCTTTGCGGTAATTCTTGGAATCACCGAAAACCATGTCAAGAGAAATCTGGCCGAGTGATGCAGCCTTCTTACCTGGAATGACCCCATGGAAACTCATATTGCTTTCACTGAGTCTGGACATCGGAATGCCCATTCCCTTCAACGTCTCTGCATACAGTATGTTCAGGCCACTGCCACCATCCATCAGGACCTTTGTCAGTCGGGTGCCTTCGACCACCGGGTCGACCACCAGTGCTTGCCTCCTAGGGGTGTCTATGTGCACTGGATGATCAGACTGGTCGAATGTAATGGTAGTCTGTGACGACTTCAAATAACTAGGTGTCACCGGAGCGACCATGTTCACTTCTCTGTTGATCACTTTCAATTGACTTTTTCTCTCAACGTCAGCAAAAATCATCAGAGTGAAATTCACATGGGGATAACCATCATCATCTTCTTCCTCATCCTCAGCCTTGTCTGCTTCCTTCTCCTTTTCCTTGGGATGTTTCTCTCGGAATTGCTGGATTAGGAGACGACACTGCCGAGTGGTGTGCTTCGGATAAATGAAATTACCCTCTTCATCTTTTTTGGTGTGGATGTGGCATGGCAGATCCAGCGCGTCATTTACATCTTGATATTTTACTTTCTTGGGGTTCCACAGCCCTTTGGGCTTCCCCTTGAACTTTCCTTTAACCACAGCTAAGGCTTCACCAGGAGCAGCTGGCTCGGCCTTGCGCTTCTGTTTCCGACCGGAGTTTCCTCCTCCGGCTTCATGGGCGACTGCTTTGTGCTTGCCACTCCGGAGTCGTTCTTCTTCTTCACCATTGGCATACTTGGTGGCAATCTCCATCATCTGAGTCAGAGTCATATTTCCTGTCCGACCAAATTTCAGATTCAACTCCCGATACCTGACACCTTCCTTAAAGGCACAAATTGCCTGATGATCAGACACATCCTCCACCGTGTGGTGGAGGGTGATCCATCTCTGGATATAATCCCTCAAAGTTTCATTCGGTTTCTGAACACAACACTGTAATTCTATCAAACCTGCCGGCCGTTTGCAAGTGCCCTCGAATGTTCTGACAAACACTCGGGCGAGATCTTCCCAAGTATAAATACTGCTAGGTGCCAACTGATTCATCCATGCTCTAGCCGAGCCCTCCAACATCAGAGGAAGGTGTTTCATGGCTACTTCATCATTGCCGCCACCAATCTGGACAGCCACTCGGTAGTCTTCAAGCCAAGTGTCAGGCTTGGACTCACCAGTGAACTTACTAACTCCAGTCGCCAACCTGAAGTTGGGGGAAATCACTGCATCCCTGATGGCTCTGCTGAAGCACTCTGGACCTGAGACATGCACCCTGCTGCTGGTTTGCGGATCCCTGTCATGGCCCTCTCAGTGGGCTCTGTTTCTGTCAACCAAGCCCTAAACGACAATAGATCTTGCATCAAATCCTGGCTCCCTGGGGTCGACTGGAATCCCTCGCCCAACATTGTGAGGGTGCCTGTCTTCATGTTGCTGAGGCATGTACGACCTACTCCTTGGGGGAGGCGTGGGCACTCGACGACGATCATCGCGATCGACTTGGTGATCATACTGCTCACGGTTTCTGTACCGATCTCGTTGATCTCCACGTCCCTCACGACTCGGGGGCGATCTTGGGCTGTGGGCCGACTGAACTGTGTTTGCAACCACGGATCTGCTATGGATCCTATTCCGCGACTGAGATACGACTGTATTCTGTTCTCCCGCCGCCTGGAGCAAAGCTCGGATCTGCACCAGACCTCGGCCAGCTTCTGACTGGGAAGGTTGGATCGACTCCGCTATCCGGGCAATAGCTGCTAGATTCTGGATCGGGGTTCGGTATACCTGAGTCGGAGGTGGAAAAAGTTGGCGTCGACTGGATTCGGGAGCATGTTGCCGAGCGCGATCATCGAGTGCGCGCTGGAGGTTCTCCAGTCGAGTGCGCTCAGCCAAGTTGGCCAAGCGTGCCTGCTCCAAGGCCTGGGCCTCAGGGGTTTCTCCAACTATAGGAGTATGCAATGCATCCATGTTCCGGCGGTGAAGTTCCTCCCTCTGCTGCGAAGAGAGGGGTTCAGGGCAGTACTCTTTATGAACGCACGACGGATCGCCGTCCCCATCACCTCCGTCTTCACGGGTGAAGCCAGGAGGACCACGTGGTCCATTGACCATCAAAACTTCTGCCGCTGGGTCGCTGCTGTCGCACTCGGATGCAGTCTCTATGAAGCCAGTCGACAGATCGAACAAGCCGTAGAGAGTTTCGTCGGGCTCGATTGCCGCGACTTGAGGGGTGGCCGACTGGCGGGCCACCGCATGTCTCACCCACCGCTGAAGCCTCGACCGACCGGAACGTTTGCTCCGGCGGGCCGCAGGGAGGGGGAAAGCTACTGGAGCCAACTGATACTGGGTCGACGGCTGCCGCAGGAGGACGCCGCGGACGCACGCGCGAAAGTGCGTCGCCCCGCGGACGGGGAGCGCGTCGACGTCGAGTGGAGCCTCCTGAAGCCAAGCGGAGTCGTCGGTGATAAACACGAGCGCGCCGATATGGATCTCGCGGCCCTCAACCAAACCTCCGCCTGAAACCATGATGAAGGGGATCGGAAAAATTGCAACTTCTCCAAAAATTTGCTAAGACACCTGCCCCATGGTGGGCGCCAACTGTCGTGGTTCTAAGCCTGACAGTAGAATAGGGGGGTAGGGATGTAGAGGCAAGATCCTAGCTATGGAGGAGTTTTACACGCGAGTTTTACGAGTCCAGACCCTTCTCGGAGGAAGTAACAGCCATACGTCTCGGAGCCCGGAGGCAGTTGACTGGATATATGCGCGTGAATTACAAAGGGTGCGAACCCTTGTCCCAAAGGAGAGGGGTGGCTTATATAGAGTGCGCCAGGACCCTAGCTCCCCTCCGTTACACAGAGTTCAATGTTCATAAAGGAGGAGTGTTACTGGTAACGTCCGGAGTAAAGTGCTATAAATGATTATTAAATCTATGACTTAAATCCCGACCGTTGCGGAGTGAGTGGCTTCACATCTTCTAGTGGTCGAATGGTTGTTCGTATGGTCGAGTGTCTTCAAGGCTGTCGAGTGGAACATAGCTTCATGGTCGAGTGGATGATGATCTCTCTTCGACTGCTTCTGGTTCTTTTAGAGATGTCCTTGGGGAGGGTATCTTGGACAGATCCATGACCCTACCCTAGGTACATAGCTTCGTCAGTGGGCAATCTTTCTAATTTTTCAACAGCTCGTCTATTTCCTCGCCGCTCCTCGTACGCGGGCGTCTTCAGGGTTCGGTTTCACCATCGGACAGATCCTTGCGTTTTCTCCATCAGTCATCATCGCGAAGCCACCTTCGATGTCCCATGTACACTGTTTTCGAAGACCCGGGATCTCTATCTAGCTGGCGATGCGTTGTGTCATCCATGCACCTGACGCATGCACAACATCCATGGACCACCTGCCCCGCGACATATCCGTAACCGAGATAGTCATGCACCGTCGTGAGCAGTGCGGCTCTCATAGGGAAATATTCTTTCTCTACGGCGTCCCATGTATTGGCTGATGTTTTCCACAACGTGTCTAGCTCCTATTTCAGCAGCCCTAGATACAGATTGATGTCGTTCCCTGGTTGTTTCGGCCCTTCAATTAGCATACTCATGTGAATGTACTTCCTCTTCATGCACAACCAGGGGGAAGTTTGTACATCCACACAGACACAGGTCAGGTGCTATGTGTGCTTCTTTGGCTGCCAAACGGATTGACTCCATCGGTGCTCGCGCCCAGCACGATGTTCCTTGGACCGTCCCCAAATTATGGGTGTTCAAAGTTCAACGCTTGCCACTGGCTCGCATCCTTAGGGTGACTCAGCATCTTGTCTTTTTTTATTTATCTTTGGATCATTTCCATCATGTTCTCGCATCTTCTCCTCCCTATCCGCGTGTCAACGCAGGAGTTTTGCTACGTTAGGGTCCGTGAAATACCGCTATAGACGAGGAGTGATCGGAAAGTACCACACCACTTTTCGAGGAGCTTTCTTCCTCTTCTTGTATCGAGTGACGCCGCACACCGGACATATGGTAGACTCCGCGTGCTCGTCCCGATAAATGATGCAATCGTTCATGCACACATGGTATTTCACGTGCGGTAAATCTAGAGGACACACGATTTTCTTCGCCTCCTCGAAACTGGTCGGGCACTTGTTCCCCTTGGGAAGACGTTCGTGTCAGAATGACATGTTCTCGTCAAAGCATGCGTCGGTCATTTTGTGTTTTACCTGTTGGAAATATGCCCTAGAGGCAATAATAAATTAGTTATTATTATATTATATTTCATTGTTCATGATAATCGTTTATTATCCATGCTAGAATTGTATTGATAGGAAACTCAGATACATGTGTGGATACATAGACAACACCATGTCCCTAGTAAGCCTCTAGTTGACTAGCTCGTTGATCAATAGATGGTTACGGTTTCCTGACCATGGACATTGGATGTCATTGATAACGGGATCACATCATTAGGAGAATGATGTGATGGACAAGACCCAATCCTAAGCCTAGCACAAGATCGTGTAGTTCGTATGCTAAACCTTTTCTACTGTCAAGTATCATTTCCTTAGACCATGATATTGTGCAACTCCCGGATACCGTAGGAGTGCTTTGGGTGTGCCAAACGTCACAACATAACTGGTGGCTATAAAGGTGCACTACGGGTATCTCCGAAAGTGTCTGTTGGGTTGGCACGAATCGAGACTAGGATTTGTCACTCCGTGTAACGGAGAGGTATCTCTGGGCCCACTCGGTAGGACATCATCATAATGTGCACAATGTGACCAAGGAGTTGATCACGGATGATGTGTTACGGAACGAGTAAAGAGACTTGCCGGTAACGAGATTGAACAAGGTATCGGGATACCGACGATCGAATCACAGGCAAGTATCGTACCGATAGACAAAGGGAATTGTATACGGGATTGATTGAATCCTTGACATCGTGTTTCATCCGATGAGATCACCGTGGAGCATGTGGGAGCCAACATGGGTATCCAGATCCCTCTGTTGGTTATTGACCGAAGAGTTGTCTCGGCCATGTCTGCATGACTCCCGAACCCGTAGGGTCTACACACTTAAGGTTCGATGATGCTAGGGTTATAGGGAAAGTATGTACGCGGTTACCGAATGTTGTTCAGAGTCCCGGATGAGATCCCGGACGTCACGAGGAGTTCCGGAATTGTCCGGCGGTAAAGATTGATATATAGGAAGTATGGTTTTGGCCACCGGAAGTGTTTTGGGCATCACCGGTAGTGTACCGGGACCACCGGAGGGGTCCGGGGGTCCACCGGGAGGGGCCACGGGCCCCGGAGGCAAACATGGGCCAAGTGTGAGAAGGGATCAGCCCCTAGGTGGGCTGGGGCGCCTCCCCACCAAGGTCCATGCGCCTAGAGAGAAGAGGGGGCAAACCCTAAGGGCAGATGGGCCCTAAGGCCCATGCCTGGTGCGCCTCCCTCTCCCCCCACTTGGCCGCCACCCCAGATGGGGATTGGGGCTGCCGCCACCCCTAGGGTGGAAACCCTAGGTGGGGGTGCAGCCCTCCCTCTCCCCCTATATATAGTGGAGGCAAAGGGGCATCCCAACACACGAAGTCCTTCCCCTGTTGGCGCAGCCCTACCCCTCTCCCTCCTCGTCTCTCGTAGTGCTTGGCGAAGCCCTGCTGGAGTCCCGCGCTCCTCCACCACCACCACACCGTCGTGCTACTGCTGGACGGAGTCTTCCACAACCTCTCCTTCTCCCCTTGCTGGATCAAGGCGTAGGAGACATCACCGGGCTGCACGTGTGTTGAACGCGGAGGCGCCGTTGTTCGGCGCTTAGATCGGAATCAACCGCGATCTGAATCGCTACGAGTACGACTCCTTCATCCGCGTTCTTGTAACGCTTCCGCTTAGCGATCTACAAGGGTATGTAGATGCACTCCCCTTCCCCTCGTTGCTAGATTACTCCATAGATTGATCTTGGTGATGCGTAGAAAATTTTAAATTTCTGCTACGATCCCCAACAGTGGCATCATGAGCTAGGTCTATGCGTAGTTTCTATGCACGAGTAGAACACAAGTTGTTGTGGGCGTCGATTTTGTCAATTTACTTGCCGTTACTAGACTTATCTTGATTCAGCGGCATCGTGGGATGAAGCGGCCCGGACCGACCTTACACGTACTCTTACGTGAGACTGGTTCCACCGACTGACATGCACTGATTGCATAAGGTGACTAGCGGGTGTCTGTCTCTCCCACTTTAGTCGGATCAGATTCGATGAAGGGTAAATAGAAATTGGCATATCACGTTGTGGTTTTGGCATAGGTAAGAAACGTTCTTGCTAGAAAGCTATAGCAGCCACGTAAAAACTTGCAACAACAATTAGAGGACGTCTATCTTGTTTTTGCAGCATATGCCGTGTGATGTGATATGGACAAAAGGATGTGATGAATGATATATGTGATGTATGAGATTGATCATGTTCTTGTAATAGGAATCACGACTTGCATGTCGATGAGTATGACAACCGGCAGAAGCCATAGGAGTTGTCTTAATTTATTTATGACCTGCGTGTCAACTTAAACATCATGTAATTACTTTACTTTATTGCTAAATCGTTAGCCATAGTAGTAGAAGTAATAGTTGACGAGACGACTTCATGAAGACACGATGATGGAGATCATGATGATGGAGATCATGGTGTCATGCCAGTGATGATGATGATCATGGCGCCCCGAAGATGGAGATCAAAAGGAGCAAAATGATATTGGCCATATCATGTCACTATTTGATTGCATGTGATGTTTATCATGTTTTACATCTTATTTGCTTAGAATGACGGTAGCTTAAATAAGATGATCCCTCGCAATAATTTCAAGAAAGTGTTCCCCCTAACTGTGCACCGTTGCGAAGGTTCGTTGTTTCGAAGCACCACGTGATGATCGGGTGTGATAGATTCTAACGTTCGAATACAACGGGTGTAAGCCAAATTTACACATGCAATACACTTAGGTTGACTTGACGAGCCTAGCATGTACAGACATGGCCTCGAAACACGGAAGACCGAAAGGTCGAGCATGAGTCGTATAGAAGATACGATCAACATGAAGATGTTCACCGATGTTGACTAGTCCGTCTCACGTGATGATCGGACACGGCCTAGTTGACTCGGATCATGTTTCACTTAGATGACTAGAGGGATGTCGATCTGAGTGGGAGTTCATTAAATAATTTGATTAGATGAACTTAATTATCATGAACGTAGTCTAAATTATCTTTGCAAATATGTTGTAGATAAATAGCTCACATTGTAGCTCCCTGTTTCAATACGTTCCTAGAGAAAGACCAAGTTGAAAGATATTGTAAGCAATGATGTGGACTGGGTCCGTAGTCTGAGGAGTGTCCTCACTTCTACACAGAAGGCTTACGTCTTTGATGCACCGCTCGATGTGCAAACCCTTACAACGTCGTCTGTGGATGTTGTGAACACCTGACAGACACATCCTGATAGTTTAGTGCACCATACTTCACGGCTTAGAATCGGGATTCCAATGACGTTTTGAACTCCATAAGACATATGAGATGTTCCAAGAGCTGAAATGGGGATTTCAGGCTCATGCCCGTGTTGAGAGGTATGAGACCTCTGACAAGTTCTTTTGCCAACAAGATGGAGGAGAATAGCTCAGCTAGTGAGCATGTGCTCAGAATGTCTGGGTGCTACAATCACTTAAATCAAGTGGGAGTTAAACTTCCAGATAAGATAGTGATTGATAGAGTTCTCTAGCCACTATCACTAAGCTACTAGATCTTCGTGATGAACTATGACATGCAAGGGATGGAGTTGATCCCGGAGCTGTTCGCGGTGCTTAGGACCGCAAAAGGTAGAAATCAAGAAGGAGCATCAAGTGTTGATGGTTTAACAAGACCACTGGTTTCAAGAAGGGCAAGGGCTAGAAGGGAAACTTCATGGATGGCAAACCAGTTGCCGCTCCAGTGAAGGAACCCAAGGTTGAACCCAAACCTGAGACTAAGTGCTTCTATTGTAAGGGGAACGGTCACTGGTAGCGGAATTACCCCAAATGCATGGTAGATAAGAAGGCTGGCAACTTCAACAAAGTATATACGTGTTATTAATGTGTAACTCACTAGTACTCCTGGTAGCACCTGGGTATTGGATACCGGTTCAGTTACTATTATTGGTGACTTGAAGCAAAAGCTACAGACTAAACGGAGACTGGCTAAGGGCAAGGTGACGATGTGTGTTGGAAGTGTTTCCAAAGTTGATGAGATCACCATCACACGCTCCATCTGCCTTCGGGATTAGTATTGAACCTAGATAAATGTTATCAGGTGTCTACGTTGAGCATGAATATGATTAGATCATGTTCATTGCAATACGGTTATTCATTTAAGTTAGAGAATAATGGTTATTCTGTTTACATGAATAATACCTTTCATGGTCATGCACCCTATGTGAATGGTTCATTGAATCTCGGTCATGGTAATACACATGTTCACGCCAAAAGATGTAGAGTTAATAATGATAGTACCACTTTCTTGTGGCACTGCCGCTTAGGTCATATTGGCATAAGATGCATGAAGAAACTCCATGTCGATGGATGTTTGGAGTCACTTGATTTTGAATCGCTTGACACATGCGTGCCATGCCTCATGGGCAAGATGACTAAGACCCCGTTTTCAGGTACAATGAAACGGGCAAGTGACTTGTTGGAAATCATACATGCTGATGCGTGTGATCCAATGAGAATTGAAGCGTGCGGTGGATATCGCTATTTTCTCATCTTCACTGACGATTTGAGTAGATATAGGTATATTTACTTAATGAAGCACAAGTCTGAAACGTTTGAAAAGTTCAAGCGATTTCAGAGTGAAGTTAAGAATCATCATAACAAGAAGATCAAATTCCTACGATCTGATCAATGAGAATTTCTGAGTTATGAGTTTGGCAAACACTTAAGACATTGTGGAATTGTTTCACAGTTGAAGCCACCTGGAACACCACAGGGTAATGGTGTGTCCGGATGTCGTAATCGAACCCTATGAGATATGGTGCGATCTATGATGTCTCTTGCCGATCTACCGTTTTCATTTTGAGGTTATGCGTTAGAGACAGCTGCATTCACTTTAGATAGGGCACCATCTAAGTCCGTTGAGACGACGTCAAACATTGGTTTGGCAAGAAACCAAAGATGTCATTTCTTAATGTTTGGGGCTGCGATGCTTAAGGCTTCAGCCGGAGAAGCTCGAACCCAAAAGCGGACAAACACATCTTCATAGGATACCCAAAGGTGACAGTTGGGTATACCTTCTATCTCAGATCCGAGGGCAAATTGTTTGTCGCTAAGAACGGGTCCTTTCTCGAGAAGGAGTTTCTCTCAAAAGAATTGAGTGGGAGGAAGATAGAACTTGATGAGGTTGCCGGACCTTTACTTCAACCATAAAGTGATGCAACACAGAAAGATGTTTTCTATGGCGCCTACGTCTGTTGAATAGGAAGTTAATGATAGTGATCATGAAGCTTCGGATCAAGTTGCTATCGAACCTCGTAGATCGACAAGGATATGTACTACTCCTGAGTGGTACGGTAATCCTGTCTTAGATATCATGTTGTTAGACAACAATGAACCTACGAGCTATGGAGAAGCGATGGTGGGCCCGTATTCCGACAAATGGTTAGAAGCCATGAAATCCGAGATAGGATCCATGTATCAGAACAAAGTATGGACTTTGGTGGACTTGCCCGATGATCGGCAAGCCATTGAGATAAATGGATCTTTAAGAAAAAGACGGACGTGGGCGGTAATGTTACCGTCTATGAAGCTTGACTTGTGGGAAAGAGTCTTTTCACAAGTTCAAGGAGTTGACTACGATGAGAATTTCTCACCCGTAGCGATGCTTAAGTCCGTCGGAATCATGTTAGCATTAGCTGTATTTTTCGATTATGAAATCTGACAGATGGATGTCAAAACAAGTTTTCTTACCAGCTTTCGTAAGAAAAGGTTGTATGTGATACAATAAAAGGTTTTGTCGATCCTAAGGATGCTAAAAGGTATGCTAGCTCCAGCAATCCTTCTATGGACTAGAGCAAGCATCTCGGAGTTAGAATACATGCTTTGATGGAGTGATCAAAGCTTTTAGGTTTATACAATGTTTGCTAGAAACTTGTATTTACAAGAAAGTGAGTGGGAGCACTACAATATTTCTGATAAGTATATGTGGATGACATATTGTTGATTCGAAATAATGTAGAATTTCTGGAAAGCATAAACGGTTGTTTGAAGAGTGATTTTCAAAGGAAGACCTGGATAAAACTGCTTACATATTGGGCATCAAGATCTATAGAGATAGATCAAGACGCTTGATGATACTTTCAAAGAACACACACCTTGACATGTTTTTGAAGGAGTTCAAAATAGATCAGTCAAAGAAGGGGTTCTTACCTGAGTTGTAAGGTGTGAAGTTGAGTAAGACTCAAAGATTGACCACGGCAGAAGAAAGAGGAAGGACGAAGTCATCCCCTATGTTTTTGTCATAGGCTCTATACGGTATGCCATGCTGAGTACCGCACCTGATGTGTGCCTTGCCGCATGTCCGACAAGAGGGTACAAAGGTGATCTAGGAGTAGATCACCAGATAGCGGTCAAAATTATCCTTAGAGGAATAAGGAAATGTTTCTCGGTTATGGAGGTGATAAAGAGTTCAACGTAAAGAGTTACGTTGATGCAAGCTTAACACCTATCCGGATAGCTCTGAGTAGAGATACCGGATACGTATAATGGAGCAAAAATTTGGAATAGCTCCAAGTGGAACGTGGTAGCAGCATCTACGATATGACATAAAGTTTTGGGAAATACATAGGGATCTGAATATTGTAGACCCGTTGACTACAACCTCTCTCACAAGCATAACATGATCAAACCCAGAACTCATTGAGTGTTAATCACATAGTGATGTGAATTAGATTATTGAGTCTAGTAAACTCTTTGGATGTTGGTCACATGGAGATGTGACCTGTGAGTGTTAATCACATGGCGATGTGAACTAGATTATTGGCTCTAGTGCAAGTGGGAGACTGTTGGAAATATGTCCTAGAGGCAATAATAAATTAGTTATTATTATATTATATTTCATTGTTCATGATAATCGTTTATTATCCATGCTAGAATTGTATTGATAGGAAACTCAGATACATGTGTGGATACATAGACAACACCATGTCCCTAGTAAGCCTCTAGTTGACTAGCTCGTTGATCAATAGATGGTTACGGTTTCCTGACCATGGACATTGGATGTCGTTGATAACGGGATCACATCATTAGGAGAATGATGTGATGGACAAGACCCAATCCTAAGCCTAGCACAAGATCGTGTAGTTCGTATGCTAAAGCTTTTCTAATGTCAAGTATCATTATCTTAGACCATGAGATTGTTCAACTCCCGGATACCGTAGGAGTGCTTTGGGTGTGCCAAACGTCACAACGTAACTGGGTGGCTATAAAGGTGCACTACGGGTATCTCCGAAAGTGTCTGTTGGGTTGGCACGAATCGAGACTAGGATTTGTCACTCCGTGTAACGGAGAGGTATCTCTGGGCCCACTCGGTAGGACATCATCATAATGTGCACAATGTGACCAAGGAGTTGATCACAGGATGATGTGTTACGGAACGAGTAAAGAGACTTGCCGGTAACAAGATTGAACAAGGTATCGGGATACCGACGATCGAATCTCGGGCAAGTATCGTACCGATAGACAAAGGAAATTGTATACGGGATTGATTGAATCCTTGACATCATGGTTCATCCGATGAGATCACCGTGGAGCATGTGGGAGCCAACATGGGTATCTAGATCCCTCTGTTGGTTATTGACCGGAGAGTTGTCTCGGCCATGTCTGCATGACTCCCGAACCCGTAGGGTCTACACACTTAAGGTTCGATGACGCTAGGGTTATAGGGAAAGTATGTACGCGGTTACCGAATGTTGTTCGGAGTCCCGGATGAGATCCCGGACGCCACGAGGAGTTCCGGAATGGTCCGGAGGTAAAGATTGATATATAGGAAGTATGGTTTTGGCCACCGGAAGTGTTCCGGGCATCACCGGTAGTGTACCGGGACCACCGGAGGGGTCCGGGGGTCCACCGGGAGGGGCTAAGTGTAGAAGAGACCAGCCCCTAGGTGGGCTGGGGCGCCTCCCCACCAAGGTCCATGCGCCTAGAGAGAAGAGGGGGCAAACCCTAAGGGCAGATGGGCCATAAGGCCCATGCCTGGTGCGCCTCCCTCTCCCCCCACTTGGCCGCCACCCCAAATGGGGATTGGGGCTGCCGCCACCCCTAGGGTGGAAACCCTAGGTGGGGGCGCAGCCCTCCCTCTCCCCCTATATATAGTGGAGGCAAAGGGGCAGCCCAACACACAAAGTTCTTTCCCTGTTGGCGCAGCCCTACCCCTCTCCCTCCTCGTCTCTCATAGTGCTTGGCGAAGCCCTTCTGGAGTCCCGCACTCCTCCACCACCACCACGCCGTCGTGCTGCTGCTGGACGGAGTCTTCCCCAACCTCTTCTTCTCCCCTTGCTGGATCAAGGCGTAGGAGACATCACCGGGCTGCACGTGTGTTGAACGCGGAGGCGCCGTTGTTCGGCGCTTAGATCGGAATCAACCGCGATCTAAATCGCTACGAGTACAACTCCTTCATCCGCGTTCTTGTAACGCTTCCACTTAGCGATCTACAAGGGTATGTAGATGCACTCCCTTTCCCCTCGTTGCTAGATTACTCCATAGATTGATCTTGGTGATGCGTAGAAAATTTTAAATTTCTGCTACGATCCCCAACATTACCTTCATCTCCAGAGCCATGAGCGTTACTTTCAGGCGGGTATCCTCGGGCCTGCATCCTTCATACAATGGAGTAACCGCGTCTATCTCCAGTTGATCCAGCTTGGCTTTCTCTCGGGCGGCAGCTCTTGTGTTACCCGTCTGCTTGAGAAGTAGCTCTTGAATATGAGGGTCCTACACCCAGCCCATCGATGGTCCATCGTCGTCTGCTCCGGCATCTTCATCTTCATGATCATGCCCTTCGTCTTGATCTTCCTCATCATCATGTCCGACATCTTCTACATGATGACTGTGTACTGCATCTACTTCGTGATCATGTCCTGAAGATTCTTCGTCTTCTCGCCCGCCCTCGCCGCGGTTGTCTTGCTGCCCTTTCTCATTTCTTGCCCGCCCCCCATGGACGACTTTATAGTCATCTTTATCACCTTGCCACCGATAGCCATCCATGAAACCACGCAAGAGCAGGTGGTCCCGCACCTGTACGGCATCCGGGTCCATAAGGCTCTCCAGCTTGCATCTTTGACATGGACATCTTATCTCTGTCTCGTTCTTTTGAAGCATCTCGGCCTTCGCGGAGCTCAAAAACCTATTCACGATGCCTTCGGTCATCATGCGGACCATGGTCGCCTGCGGGGTAGAGCAAAATGATATTTTAGAACAAAAAAAATTGACATGACTTTGCCTAAAAATAGGATCAAAAAGAATGCATAGTGCCAAATTCTCGCCGAAACGGAAATGAATCAACATTCAGGCAAAATATTGGCAACTATCGCATTTCAAATACCGGTACCTGCAAACACAAATATATGCAACACCGCAAACATATGCAACACCACAAACATACGTAGATCTATGCCATAAAAAGTGTGTACGTTGTTGGAGGGAGAAAAAAGTAGATCTAGAACATAAAGAAAGCTTTTCCCTTACTTACCTATCAAAAAAGGAAATTTAACCACTTAGGCCCTGTTCGGAGAACCTCCACTCCACAACTCCACTCCCGGAGCAGGTGGAGTTAGTGTTGAAAGTTGTGGAGCGCCTGTTTCCTGGCTCTGCAACTCCTCGGATTTCGTGAAGCTGGTGGAACTCCGAACAGGGTCTTAATTTGGGTGAATCTATAGTGCAAATGAGGTGAGGAGGAGGAGGCAGCCGAGACCAGGCTTGGTAGAGGTGGAGAGAATGAAGTGGGGAAAGTGAGTGTGGTAGGTGACTGTCCAAAATATCTAGCTGCTCCCAGATTACCAATGGCGCACCACCTAAGAATGCGCCATTAGTAACCAGGGTTACTAATGGCGCATCTGGCGTGTGGTGCGTCATTACTAGTTTTGAAAAATAAATAAATAAGCATGTTAATGGCGCACTATCCACTAGTGCGCCACTGCTAACAAATTTTTTTATCTTTTTTTTTTCAAAAATAGTAATGGCGCACCACACACTATATAGCAGTGGCACACCACACACATGGTGCGCCATTAATGCCCATATTAGCTATAGCCGTTTCCCTAGTAGTGGCAGGTGGCTGCGGCGGTCTCATACCCGGCAGACGTCCGGGTTGAAGAGTGCGCCGGACTGGTGGGTGCCCCATACCCGACAGACGTCCTGATTGGGATCTCAGTTCATAGATGTTAGGTTTGGCTGCGAGATTTGTTTGGTATTAGGACCAGACTATCAGCATCCCTATATCAACTGAATAGGAGTAGCGGCAGATATTGCCTAGACGGTGACTTTAGTCTTACTATTGTATGATTTTATAAGATCTTGTGTGAATAATTAACAAAATGATTGCATACATCGTTCAGATGTAGATGCCGGGGGTCCTTTTTCATTTAAAAAAATAAAAAAATTGTTGGTGGGTTCAGAGGGGCGGCAAGCTGTGTATTCAACGGTGTAAGTGATCCTGAAGTGGCTGAGATTTTGGCTTGCCGCAAAGCAGTGCAGATGGTAGTCTAGCAAGGCGCGCAGAAGATTCATTTCGAAGTGGACAACAAAGGGGTGGCTGCAATGTTAAATGACAAGGAACGCAACCTGTCGGCGGCGGAGGCGATCATTCGAGAGGTCAAAGCACTACTCCCTTTATTTCTTTTTACTCCACATATAAGATTTGATTAAAGTCAAACTATATAAAGTTGAACCAAATTTATATATAAAAATATGAACATCTACAATATTAAAACTATATAGTATGAAAATACATTTTATGGTGCATCTGATAATGTTGATTTCATATTGTCAATGTTTATATTTTTTAATATAAAATTAGTCAAACTTTACAAAGCTTGACTTTGATCAAATTTTATATACAGACTAAAAAGAAACGGAAGAGTACTCAATACCAGGCAAGACTATAAGATCACTTGGGTAAGGCGTTCTGGGAATAATGCAGCACATGTGCTCGCCAGAGAAGATTTATCACCAGACTGCATTTTATCTGTATTTTTAGACGAAATTCCATCTGTGGGTAACTAAATAAAACGACGTACTGATTCTAAAAAAAAATCAACACTCGGAACTCAAAACACTGGATACTTTTGTTTTCGAGAGAAAAAAAAGGCAATGGATACGAGGACGACTTGTCTCCGGTCAGGAACGTCTTTCGGGAGGAAACCACCAGCACGAACCAGATAAAGCATTACTAGTAGAGCCCTCAAACTTCTAAAAATAACTGGTTTTTACAGTTTTCGTCGAAAAAACCCATAGACTAGAACCCCTTAACCCTCAAACCCTTAAATTTTTTTAAAGGTCCAAGCCTCAAATCCTCTCTAAATCCTCAAAAGTAAGGGTTGAGGAGCAAAATCTACCCCAACCCTTATTTGGCGGTTATCCTCGCGCGGGAGGGAAAAATCCTCCTAACTCCCGCGCCCACCCCCGCGACCGCCGCTGCTAGTCGTCCCCGTCGCCGGCGGCCGCCCCATCGACCTCCCGCGCGCAATGACAACGTTGTTCATAGGGAATATTCCGTTATAAGGGTTGAGTTTGAGTGTTCTAATCTTTGCTCCTGTTTTTCAACCCGTAAAAGTACACAAAAAAATTATTTTTAAACCCTTAAAACGCTAGTGAGGATTTGAGGATTTGAGAGTTTGAAGGTTCTACTAGTAATGCTCTGAAGACCCAATCAATCCCACGCGCACAAGTCCAGCCGAAAGACAACCGCGCCCCCGTACCCGTCCCCCGCCGGAAGAACAACGGAAAAAATAGAGCGAACGACACGGTCGAGCTCAGCAACGGCGACAGAGAGAGGGGAGACCATGCAGGGCGACGGCGAGGTGCTGTTCCTGGGCGGCATCGGGGAGGTCACCGTCACCCTCGGCCACGACGGCCTCTCCTTCCTGCCTCTCCACCCGGTACGCCTCTGGCTCTGACTGAGGCTGGCCTCCCGCCCGTCTCTGCTCGCCGTATGCTATTGTCCGTTCGTACGGATTATGTTCCTTTTTCAGCACTTAATCTGAAGGAACTTTGTGCTTTCTTAGTCGAATTGTACGGTGGGCTGTAGATTTGCAGCTTCGGGGGTTCAACCGAAGAGTTGGGTGGCGGATAGGTAAAGTGGAGACGGCGTAAGTAGTTGCAGATTCATAAAGAAGCGTGGGTTAGGCGCCTAGATTGTTCATTAAAAGCGTGGTTACAAGCCGTGGCAGCATAGGATCACCGCGGCCTCGGACAACATTGAAGTTCGAGCTTTTGTTTGGAAAAGAAGTACTCCCTCCGATACATATTAACTGTAGTTTAATTGTTGCTGAACAAGAGGAGGATGGTTGCCACTAGCCACTGGCCAGCTGAACCCCTTGCAAATGGGGGAGCATAAAATGCCTTATTTTAAGTACCCAAACCAGAAACTAAGAATCCTCCTGTGCGTTTGTGTGACTCTATCTCTTGCAAATCACAACCTCAACCTTAGCTCCCCTCTTCAGGAAAGTGATCCTGCTGGTGTGCAAAGCCAAATATGTGAATATGACATTTTAGTATTTTACATGCATCTAGTTCTGTCAACAAGGATAGGTGTTCCAATTTTGCTTGTGCCTCGAGGATTACGTTCTTGAGTTGCAAATGATAAGTATATTCAGGAGGATATTGTCTTATTTTTTGTAGCGTGACTGTGGTTTCTGCTCATCACATTACATTTTGCAGGAATTGGGTTCTTCATGTTTGTCATCTATCGGATTACTACCAAAATTAGAGAACAAAATCAAGTTTTCGGATGTTTATGCTGTGGAGCTTCTTGATGAAGGTCCTGTATGTGGACCTTGGAATACAAGAATTGTCGTCCAAAGCAAGAAAAATAGTGAGGTTATAGCATTCCTTCTAGTTGTTTTACAGAGTTCCTTTTCTGTAGTTTGTGTCAAAAGCTTCTACTCTTTTTTAGCCAAATGCATTATAAAAGTTCTTTCACATGCCATGTTTTATGCTCGTGTTCTCTTTAAAAAGCTGTTGCTCATGCAGATGCACCGCTTTGCTGTACATGTAATCACCAGATCAAGAAAACACCCTTCTCAATTGGTACCTTATGAATATCTTTTTGGACACAAAGACCCGGAGACCTGCAAAAGCTGGGTTGAGCATCTCAGTGCATGCATAAATAATGAACAGGACAGGCCCAAGAACCTGATGGTAGTTCTAACACGCTCTTCCATATATCCCTTATCACTGCTATCATATTATTGAGCATTTTGGCTAACTAACTATTCCACAAACTGTAGGTGTTTGTCCATCCACTTTGTGGAAAAGGTAGAGGATGCAAAAATTGGGAAATGGTAGCTCCGTTATTTGACCGGGCAAAAGTAAATACAAAGGTAAACATGTTTGCTCACAGAAGCAAAAACAACAAAAGGAATTATAGACGTGCAATAATGTCTATGCATGATTCTTTCTTTCTATATTTGTTATTGATGAGTTTGTGACATCAAAATTCTCAGAAACAACCCTCAGTCCTCTAACTTATGTTCACAACATGTTTACATCTTCAGGTGATAATCACGGAAAGAGCAGGACATGCATATGACACCTTAGCATCAATATCAGATAAAGAGCTCAAGAAATTTGACGGTGTTGTTGCAGTGGTATGTTGATTTATTTTTTATAATACTTGGTTAACATTTTCTGTTCTTATAGTTCGGGAAGTGTTGTATAACTACAATTAGTCATGATGTTTGAAGTCGTTTTCAGTGAGATGAGTCCTGAATTTCTTATTTCCAAACTGTTACGTAATTTATGAGTAGTTTTAGAATGACTATTGTTAGTCATCACTAGTTTATTTTAAGGTACAAGCTGATAAGAGATTAAAGCACAAAATGGGAATTCACCCCCTTAATAAACAACAACCTGGTAACATCAGTGTGAACGCACTATATGCCTTGGTGAAGAGATTTTTCACAGGATCACTTCCCACGTGCCCTAGAGTTTTTTCATATGGCATCTGAAATCTTCCGGTGTGTACTGTTAAAGAAAAGAAAATTATAATTCCATGCTGTACTTCTAGAGAGAAAAAAACTCAAATCCTGTACTCCTACTTTTTTTTCAATCCATTATTGAACTTATTGAATTCCATCCCATTTTACTTGTATACTCTCCAAACTTCACATTTATAGGGTGGTGATGGTTTACTTAATGAAATCCTGAATGGACTACTAAATTTGAGGAATAAGACTTCTTATCCTCCAACTCCAGAGGGCTTTGGATATTTTGGAAGCACTGAGAAGTGCCAAGGATATAGGAACGATGGGCTAAACAACAGTACGCCCACATCAGATGCTGTAAAAAATGTCATGCTCCGTGTGGGTTCCAACAAATCTGATGATCATGAACCTCTTCTTTCGACTGGGCAATCTGTTGGATTAGACATCTCATCATTAAGTATGTCCCTTTTGGTTACATGTACCACATATTATGTAGAGAAATTTCTTGTATAAGTAACTTTGTGTGCTTCTTATTGCAGATCCAAATACAGAATCATCTACTGGAGGTCAATGAGTAACCGAAACTCAGTTATTTTGTCTATCTTAAAACTGCGAAAAATTTAGGGCCAGCTACACGATTGATAGCTTTTGTTTGATGTTGAAATTGGTACTACTGCAGATCAAGTTCCTTCAGTCTCCTTCCCAAATGATTGGTTTAGGCTTGGCATAATTCCTTCTGGCTCAACAGATGCTATTGTACTCAGGTACTGATTGAGACACCTAGGTGTAACCACGCAAGGAGAAACTACACTTTTCAGTACTAATAGCTGAGCCTTTATTTTTAGGGGTAGAAAGTTGCATAGATCATGGCAATTCAATCCCCTTAAATCTGTAGTTGTACAGCATTGCATGTAAGCTGGTTATGATCCTCATCCTTTAGGACATTGGACAGATCCACCATTACCATCCATTCATCTGTCTATTGGAGCAGTGTGCAAGTATGCTGTAATTGGTGCACCTGCCAAATTAGCATCACCTTCATCTTTCAAAACAATTATATTGTCTTGCATAATTTCTTACATTTTGAGCTTAATGTCCTTTTAATTCATGCATACCATGTCCATTTGCGGGATTGTTATAGATGGACTATTTGTGTGCACACATTATGTTCTTATCGATGGCAGTTCTTTGCTGGCTGTAAACATCTTATTCCATGCAGCACAACTGGGGAACGAGATGCTGTGACTTCTGCCCTGCTTATTATCTTTGGTAGAAGGATAGCGCTTGATATAGCTCAAGTAGTCAGGTGGAAGAGTAGCCCATCAGCTGAGGTCTTACCTACTGTATGCTATGCAGCTTCATTTGCAGGGTATGTAACTTCCTTTAGGGCATGATGTAGCTACCTAGTGCTTGTATGAACTGAGAGCGAGGAAACACATGAATTTTAATGTCGACCATCTATTTCTTAAATATGCTAATGTGCAATGCCACCATAGATATCCTGCAACAACTGTGACATTAACTCGATATATCTGGCAGAAGTTATAGGAGTTCCAGTTTTCATTTTATTCTCCTTAAATAATGCTGAACTTAGCTAGACTTAGCCTTGCTTTCATTGTTTGATGTAAGTAAGTTCTTCCTGTTGATGTTTCTTGTGCATTACTGATAGTTATGGATTTGCATTTAACATAGATTGATCATACAATTTTACCAAGTCGGTGCATCTGCATATCACTATATGACCCCCCTGTGGATTGTTGTTCTGCATATTAGTTGATTCTTTTGGAATCTGCTTGTAGATATGGATTTTATGGAGAAGTCATAAGGGAGAGTGAAAACTACCGATGGATGGGCCCCGCACGTTATGATTTTTCTGGAACCATGGTCTTCCTGAAGCACAGGTAATTAATAGTAACTGGTGGCAAGTATCCTTTCTTGTGCTATGCTTCTTATTCAGTTTGATCACAAACTGACAATTGCATGCCATTTTTCAGATCTTATGATGCAAAAGTGGCTTTTCTTGAGAATGAGAACTCTCATTCACTTGCTGCATCAGCAGAGAATGTTGCAGATGAAGTACAACCACTGCAATCTCGTAGAAAAAGATCCCGCAAAACAATTTGCTTGGCAAATTGTTCTGTATGCAAAGAAACTTCAACACCTGGACAAAATTCAGAAGATGAGATTCCAAACAGCTCCCAAACGATTCATGATAACCCAAAATGGATCTGGTCCGAGGGGCGTTTTCTAAGTGTCGGTGCAGCTGTCATTTCATGTCGCAATGAAAGAGCCCCTGATGGCCTAGTGGCTGAAGCACACCTCTCAGATGGTTTTCTTCACCTTCTGCTCATTAGAGATTGCCCTCTTCCCTTATATTTGTGGTAAGAATACTGTCACTGCTTGTTCAGCTTGTTTCACAGTACTCTGCACTGAGAAGTGATTACTAAACGTATTTCAGAACTATTTTATTTAACCAAATTACATCTAAAAACTTTGTGTCAAGTTGGACCTCACAACAGTCGATATCTGTTTACTCACTTCTGCTGTTACTTTTCCCTAACTAAATAAGGTTGCAAAAAATTGCAATAAAATAGTACAATCCTCTTCTTTTTTTATCTCTTATATCTCTAGAGTTTGTTTGAGGTAGCCGTTCTATCTGCAGGCATCTGACACAATTTACTAAGAAGGGGTCGGACCCTTTAACCTTCAAGTTTGTTGAACATCATAAGGTATTCCTTTCCCTTCTTTACGCTCTTCCCTGTTTACAAACCTTCATTTTGTTTAATTTAGATGTTTCCAATTTCTGTAGACGCAAGCATTTACCTTCATTTCATCACACGACGAAAGCGTATGGAACTTGGATGGCGAGCTTTTTCAGGCCTGTGAAGTGTCTGTCCAAGCTTGCCGGGGCCTTGTCAACCTCTTCGCGTCAGGGCCAGAGGTGTAGCAATGCTCCATAATAGCCTCCCTAGCCTCCCTCCCTTTTTCACAAAGGGGAGACATCCGAATAGTTAATGTTGTAGAGTTGTAGAAGAACCTCATGTAGATATGTAAACCGCGGTCTCGTACCACGCAATAAAAAACCGGGCAGCGTTTTCTTCGATGTCCAAGGAAGGAGGAGAGCTACAGATTATGCTAAAAAACAGATGAATTCCGTGTGTCGCAATGCTGCAAATTTTGCATTGCCCACACGATTGATCTGGTGTTTGCAGGAAGCTAAGTAGACATCTGATATATTCGCTGTAACTCAACAACACTTCCCCTTGAAAATTTATTCTGCATTTTGGGCGACCTGGAGTTGTATTGTCCTCTTTTGAGAGGAAGCTGAAGTTTTACTCTTGGTCGGTGGATCCGCAGACCGCAGAGGGTGACAACAAGAACAAGTTGCCTGTTCCGGCCCACAGAGACGGCCCACAGAGCAGCTGAGCTAATTAAAACCCGCATGTTGCCGCATTTTTGGATGCGGTGCGCGCGGGCGGCTGTTTCTGGCTTTCTGCTGCCGGTGGATAGGACTGCCAGTTTTTTTTACTGTAGTATAGCTGCCCAGTGTTTAGTTTCGGGCATTTTTAACACTAGCACTCAAATTGAGCCCTCAAATAGCCATCGGAGGCCTTCTCTACTTTTTCACCCCTCAAAATTCTCCCCAACTCCAACACTAGCTTTCATTTCTCACCCCTCAAATAAAAAGTAACATGGAATGAACGGAACACAGGAATCTTCAAAAACCAACGAGCTCCGGCCTTGTCCTTGATCGGAAATGTCGTCGAGGAACCGGCTGTGTGGCACGCTGCAGGCAGGTGCAAGGCTAATTCGTTGATTGATAGACTTAGAGAGCCTGACTAATTCCCTAGAAACACTCATTGTCCGAGTGAACTGTAGTATTATAACGGTGCTAGCAAGCATGTAAATTCTTTGTACTCTAATAACCCCTCAATATCAATGAAATCACAAGCTGACACGTGGGACTTGCCGTAAGTTTTATTTTTCGTTTTTACTTGTTCTTGCTTCCCCTCTCTCTCTCATCCTGGCCACCGGGATTGTGATGAGCCCCCCCCCCCCCT
>NC_057809.1:457878385-457891229 GCF_018294505.1 Triticum aestivum
TATCATGTTTATGAAATATTCCCTTGTTATGCTAGTTGAGCACACTTGACGATCTATGTTGGACGAGGGCAACTAAATCTCATGTTCCCACACTTTTGTTTTCTCTCCCCAGCTGTTGGCTGCATAAACTATGGGTCCAGCTGTCAGATCTAAGGTAGTAGTAACGACGAGACGCCGACGCCGACAGGTAACTCTATCACAACGAAAATCCCTCTAAACCTTCACAGTCATTAGATTTCTCCGGCGAGCCATTGCACCCCACCTGCCCTAGTTGACTCTCTTCCTTGCCTCCGCCGGCGAGGTCACAACTCGATGCTGCATGCAGCGAGTCCTCGTCTCCGGCAAGGTCCTGGCTCGGCCTTGCGGGGGTTGACTTTCACTGCCCCTCGTCATGTCACCCCGTCTTCCGCCTCAAGCTCCACCTCCCCTCCTTGCTTCTCACGCGAAATCGGCTTACAACAATTGAAACTTCAGGTGACTTACAAAATAGCTCGTGCATTTGTAAAACAAAATATATCGCCAGCGATGATGCATACCAGTTAGTGTGAAAATAGGTTAAGCGTATGCCTAGCAGGGACGCATTGCGTGTTAATATATGGGCCGAAGCCAAGTAGTTACAGAGAGATATACATGGCGTGGATTGATCTCCAAGGACTCAATCACAACAACCTAACAACTTGATCTATCTATATCCATCCTACGGTTTATACAACACCGAAGGTTTACATGTTTAACACCCCCCTCAATCGCAACTCTCTATGTTGAGATTGTGTCTAAAACCTTCAAGTTGTCTCAAAGAAAGGGGTTTGGTAAACCCATCTGCAACTTGATCATCAGTGGGTATAAACCTGATATTCAGCAGTTTGTTGGTTACCCTTTCTCGAACAGTTAACACATTTTGGACCCAGATAACTTCTGCAGTAGCATTTGCTAAGGCTTTATATTCAGCTTCTGTGCTAGACCTAGACACAGTGGCTTGCTTGCGAGCACTCCATGAGATCAAATTACTGCCCAGAAACACTGCAAATCCTCCTGTTGATCGCCTGTCATCAGGACATCCAGCCCAATCTGCATCTGAAAATGCACTTACAAGCATGGAGTCTGACTTCCCAAGTTTAAGACCATGACTGTGTGTTGCTTGAAGATACCGTAGTATTCTTTTCACCGCTGTAAAGTGCACACTAGTAGGAGCATGCAAGAACTGACAAACTTTGTTAACAGAGTATGAAATATCTGGCCTAGTTAATGTCAAATACTGCAAAGCCCCTACATTGCTTCTGTACTTGGTGGAATCCTCTGTGCCAAGCACCTCTCCATCATGAAGAGACAATTTTTCAGAGGTAGATATAGGTGTAGGTGATGGCTTACATCCTTTCATGCCTACTCTCTGAAGTATATCATGAATGTATTTTTCTTGTAACAACACAATTCCACCTTGTACACTCTTTACCTCAATCCCAAGGAAATAGTGGAGATCACCTAAGTCCTTAAGTGCAAAGTCCATGCGCAGATCCTTGAGAAGAGCTTCAACTGCCTTGGATGACGAGCTTGTAACAACAATATCATCAACATAGATGAGCATAAAGATAGTAACACCATGACAATGATAAAGGAATAATGAGGTGTCCCCCTTTGAAGGAACAAAACCAAGAGATTGTAATTTTGAAGAAAGCTTAGAGTACCAAGCTCTAGGTTCTTGTTTCAGCCCATACAAGGCCTTGTCAAGCTTGCAAACATGCTGCCTTAACCATGGATGTTCATACCCAAGAGGTTGCTTCATGAAGACTTCCTCTTCCAGAACACCATGCAAAAACGCGTTCTTGACATCTAGTTGTCGCAAACACCAATTCTGAGATACTGCAACTGAGAGAATTAATCTGATGGTGGCAGCTTTTACTACAGGACTAAAAGTGTCCTTATAGTCAATCCCATGCCTTTGTTTAAACCCCTTGGCCACCAAACGTGCCTTGTACCTGTCAACACTGCCATCAGACTTTCTTTTAACTTTGAACACCCATTTGCAATCAATCACATTCCGACCCTTGGCAAGAGGAACCAAGTGCCAGGTTTTGTTCTTCATGAGGGCAGTATACTCTTCGTCCATTGCATCCCTCCACTTGGAGTCACCGAACGCTTCTCCTAGATTAGTTGGTTCACCTGTAGTACAGAAAGATCCCCAATGAATGCAACCATCCTTATATTTTTTTGGTTGAGAAATACCACTCTATGACCTGGTGTGTGCTCGCGTAGGAGGATGCAGAGGAGGCTGAGCCAGATGCTGTTGAAGCCGATTTGACGCAGAAGACACAGCCGAAGAATCCACAGAAAATCCCTCGCTGGACTCCTGTAGCAGAGCCGGTGCACCATGCAGCACACCGCCATGCAGCGAGCCACCCGACCGCCATGCAGCGGGCCATCAGACGCAGGGAGCACATCCTCTCTAGAAGCGCCAAGTGGCGAGTCGTGGTTGGGTTGCGGCGCACCACCGCCCAACCGTGTCGCGTCGCCAGGCCCATGTGCGGCGGGAGCTGCTGCGGGAGGCCAACCAGGCCCACTCGCATGGGACCCACTTGGTCCCCCTGACGCCGGCGCCGGCGCGGGCGCAGATCCCGAGGAGATACTCCCGCCCAGATCAGCTCCGGGATCGCCTCTCGGATCTTCTGCACCGATTTCATCTGTATTTTCTGTTTCCTGCATAAAATCAAAGGAATTTTTGCCTATTTCCTCGCCAGCTTCCTGCATACTTTCGGCATTAGTGTTAGATATTGACATATGATCATTAGGACCTACTACACCCCCGGGAACATAAGCTGATGGAGGGATGATACGTCTCCAACGTATCTAATTTTCCAAACACTTTTGCCCTTGTTTTGGACTCTAACTTGCATGATTTGAATGGAACTAACCCGGACTGACGCTGTTTTCAGCAGAACTACCATGGTGTTATTTATATGCAGGAGCAAACGTTCTCGGAATGACCTGAAACTTCACAGAGACACTTTTCAGAAAATAAGAAAAATACCTGCCAAAGATGAAGGCCAGGGGGCCCACCGTCTTGCCACGAGGGTGGGAGGCGCGCCTGCCCCCCTAGGGCACGCCCCCCTACCTCGTGGGCCCCCTGTTGCGTCTCCGACTCCAACTCCACCTCCATATATTGAGTTTCGATGAGAAAAAAATCAGAGAGAAGAATCATCGCATTTTACGATACGGAGCCGCCGCCAAGCCCTAAAACCTCTCGAGCGGGCTGTTTTGGAGTCCGTTCGGGGCTCCGGAGAGGGGTATCCGTCGCCATCGTCATCACCAACCATCCTCCATCACCAATTTCATGATGCTCACCGCCGTGCGTGAGTAATTCCATCGAAGGCTTGCTGGACGGTGATGTGTTGGATGTGATCTATCATGTAATCGAGTTAGTTTTGTTAGGGTTTGATCCCTAGTGTCCACTATGTTCTGAGATTGATGTTGCTATGACTTTGCTATGCTTAATGCTTGTCACTAGGGCCCGAGTACCATGATTTCAGATCTGAACCTATTATGTTTTCATCAATATATGAGTGTTCTTGATCCTATCTTGCAAGTCTGTAGTCACCTATTATGTGTTATGATCCGTTAACCCCAAAGTGACAATAATCGGGATACTTACCGGTGATGACCGTAGTTTGAGGAGTTCATGTATTCACCATGTGTTAATCCTTTGTTCCGGTTCTTTATTAAAAGGAGGCCTTAATATCCCTTAGTTTCCGTAAGGACCCCGCTGCCACGAGAGGGTAGGACAAAAGATGTCATGCAAGTTCTTTTCCATAAGCACGTATGACTATATTCGGAATACATGCCTACATTATATCAATGAACTGGAGCTATTTCTGTGTCACCCTAGGTTATGACCGTTACATGATGAACCGCATCCGGCATAATTCTCCATCACCGATCCATTGCCTACGAGCTTTCCATATATTGTTCTTCGCTTATTTACTTTTCCGTTGCTATTGCTATCATCACTACAAAATACCAAAAACATTGCTTTTACTACCGTTACCTTTTGTTACCGTTACCACTACTATCATATTACTTTGCTACTAAACACTTTGCTGCAGATATTAAGTTTCCAGGTGTGGTTGAATTGACAACTCAGCTGCTAATACTTGAGAATATTCTTTTGCCCCCCTTGTGTCGAATCAATAAATTTGGGTTGAATACTCTACCCTCGAAAACTGTTGTGATCCCCTATACTTGTGGGTTATCAAGACCATTTTCTGGCGCCGTTGCCGGGGAGCATAGCTCTATTCTTTGAGTCACTTGGGATATATATCTGCTTATCATTATGAAGAACTTGAGAGATCCAAAAACCAAGATCTATCCCTCAACTACGAGGGGAGGTAAGGAACTGCCATCTAGCTCTGCACTTGATTCACCTTCTATTATGAGTAAGTTTGCGACACCTACACCTGCTCCTGCTATTCGTTCTGATATGTCGCATGTTATTGATGATGCCACTTCTGCTATGCATGATACTTATGATGAAACTACCTCTATGCCTGATACTACTATGCCACTTAGTGCTTTTCTAGATGAACAACTTGCTAGGGCTAGAGAAATTGAAAATATTGAATCTGATGATACTGATGAAAGTGATGATGAAGAACCACTTGCTATTCCTAAGGGTTATGTATTTGATCAAGATGCTTCTCTAGCCATTTTAGCTTGCAGAAATAGAAATGAACTTAGAAAATTATTAGCTAAATGGAGTAAACAATCCCTAAATGATAGAATGAAACCTGACCCTGCTTTTGCTACTTCACCTATCTTTGTTACTGATAAGGATTATGAATTCTCTGTTGATCCTGATATAATTACTTTGGTTGAATCTGATCCTTTTCATGGTTATGAATCTGAAACTGTTGTGGCACATCTTACTAAACTGAATGATATAGCTACCCTGTTCACTAAAGATGAGAAAACTCGCTACTTTTACATTCTTAAAATATTTCTGTTCTCATTAAAGGGTGATGCTAAGATATGGTTTAATTCTCTTGATCCTGGTTGTGTGCGTAGTCCCCAGGATATGATTTATTACTTCTCTGCTAAATATTTCCCTGCTCATAAGAAACAAGTTGCTTTAAGGGATATATATAATTTTGTGCAAATTGAAGAAGAGAGTCTCCCACAAACTTGGGGGAGGCTTCTCCAGTTACTTAATGCTTTGCCTGATCATCCTCTTAAGAAAAATGAAATACTTGATATCTTTTATAATGGACTAACCGATGCCTCCAGAGATTACCTGGATAGTTGTGCTGGTTCTGTTTTCAGGGAAAGAACACCGGATGAAGCTAAAATTCTATTGAATAATATGTTAACAAATGAAAATAATTGGACACCACCGGAGCCAATTCCTGAGCCTATTCCGAAACCAACTCCGAAGAAGAGGGTTATTCTATTTCTCAGTCCTGAAGATATGCAAGAGGAAAAGAAATCTATGAAAGAAAAGGGTATTAAAGCTGAAGATGTTAAGAATTTACCTCCTATTGAAGAAATACATGGTCTTAATTTACCGCCTGTTGAAAAAACATATAATCTTAATCCTTTACCTATTGAAGAAACTCATGGTCTTGATAACCCGACACAGGTAGTAAAGGTAAATTCTCTCTATAGATATGATAAAGCTGTAATCCCATTCACTAGAATTGCTAGCCCATGCTTAGATGAGTTTGATAAATTTATGACTAAGCAAGAAGATTTTAATGCTTATTTTGGTAGACAATTAAAATACAATTCAAATATGCTTGGACACTTGGGTGATTATATGGCTAATGTTAAAGGTGAACTTAAACTTATTGGTAAACATGCTTCTATGGTTACCACTCAAGTAGAATAAGTACTTAAAGCTCAAAATGATTTGCTCAATGAATTGAATAGTAAAAATAATGATAATGCTGTTAGAGTGGCTACTAGAACTGGTAGAATGACTCAGGAACCTTTGTATCCTGAAGGCCATCCTAAGAGAATTGAGCAAGATTCTCAGAGAAATAATATAGATGCACCTAGTTCTTCTAAAAAGAAGAAAAATAAAAATGATAGGACTTTGCATGCTTCTAGTGATCCTATTGTTGAAACACCTGAGAATCCAAATGATATTTCTATTTCTGATGCTGAAACTCAATCTGGTAATGAACCTGAAACTTGTGATAATGTTAATGATAATGTTCATAATGATGCTCAACCTAGTAATGATAATGATATAGAAATTGAACCTGCTGTTGATCTTGATAACCCACAATCAAGGAATCAACATTATGATAAGAAAGATTTCGTTGCTAGGAAACACGGTAAAGAAAGAGAGCCTTGGGTTCAGAAACCCATGCCCTTTCCTCCCAAACCATCCAAGAAAAAGGATGATGAGGATTTTGAGCGCTTTGCTGAAATGATTAGACCTATTTTTTTACGTATGCGATTAACTGATATGCTCAAAACCAATCCTTATGCTAAGTATATGAAAGATATTATTACAAATAAAAGAAAAATACTGGAAGCTGAAATTTCCACCATGCTTGCTAATTATACTTTTAAGGGTGGAATACCAAAGAAACTTGGAGATCCAGGAGTACCCACTATACCATGCTCCATTAAAAGAAACTACGTTAAAACTGCTTTATGTGATCTTGGAGCCGGTGTTAGTGTTATGCCTCTCTCTTTATATCGTAGACTTGATTTGAATAAGTTGACATCTACTGAAATATCTTTGCAAATGGCTGATAAATCAACTGCTATACCTATCGGTATTTGTGAGGATGTGCCTGTTGTAGTTGCAAACGTTACTATTTTAACGAACTTTGTTATTCTTAATATTCCCGAGGACGATAGTATGTCTATTATTCTTGGAAGACCCTTTTTGAATACTGCAGGGGCTGTTATTGATTGCACTAAAGGCAATGTCACTTTTCATGTTAATGGTAATGAGCATACGGTACACTTTCCGAGGAAACAACCTCAAGTTCATAGTATCAACTCTACTGGAAAAATTCCATCGATTATATTTGGAGGTTTTGAATTTCCTCTTCCTACTGTCAAGAAGAAATATGATATTCTTATTATTGGGGATGTGCATATCCCCGTTGAGGTAACATAGTGTTACTCGAAATTTCTCCGGTTCCATGTTATTTGGAATGAGTTCGTTAACAAGACTTGATCAACCTTGTTAGTGGATTCCTTTTGATGATCATGAGATGGATGAAACTAGAAGGCACAACCTTCTGTACCCCACTTTTACTTTATGTTATTTATATTAAATAAAATAAATATAAATATTTTTCTGTCTGTTATGTGATTATCCGTGCAATATAAAAATACCTCGAAAATAAAAGTTCTTCAAATGCCCTGAAAATTAAATATGTTTTTTCTAGAATATTTGAGGATTTATGGAACTGAGAACACACCAGGGGGGTCAACCACCTGCCCACGAGGGTGGAGGGCGCGCCCCCTGCCTCGTGGGCCGACGATGGCCCTCCTCCACTTATTCTTCCACCCATACACTCCTTCTTCCTCCCCCAAACACGAAAAACCAGCCCAAACTCGAGTCCAAGCTCGTTTTGCTGCCATTTTCGATCTCCTTGCTCAAAGCACCTCTCACAAAACTACTTGGGGAGATTGTTCCTTGGTATGTGACTCCTCTATTTGTCCAATTAGTTTTTGTTCTAGAGCTTTATTCATTGCAAATTTTTGCTTCTTAGGTGACCCTGTTCTTGAGCTTGCATGTCAAATTTATATGGTCAAAAGTAGTTTTGATGCATGATATAGGCCCTAGGCACTTGTAGGAGTAGTTGCTATCAATATTATTGAGTTTGGTTTACTTTTATTTTGAAGTTACTAAAAATTTTCAGAATTTTTCAAAGGTAGAAAAATGCTTAGGAAAATGTTCCAATGCGGTTCTTCCAAGAAGCAAGGACCCAGGCTTGCAATGCGTGATGCTGACGAAGAGCCACCAAGAGATGCTCCAGTGCGTCCTTATGAGTGGCCTTCTGAAAATTTTATGGATCGAGCGGGAATAAAAGAAGAATTCAACGCATATTTGCGTAACGCTGATCTTGTGAGCTTTGAGGAAGAGAAGTGCAGTCAATATCATAATCTCACTAGTTCCTTTGTGAGGAGGTTTGAATTTTCCACTTCACGTAATTCTCCAACTATCCTTTTTGATCTTTATGATAAATCTTATACCATGGACTTAGAGGATTTTACCACTGCATGCAAACTTCCACAATGGGGTAGTATAAGGGATCCTCGCAAATCTAAATTTAGAGAGTTTCTTGCTAATATAACTGTGGGAGAATCTAGAGATATTGCACAAGCTACCATAGGGAGCATTCACTTTCCGGCCATACATTATTTTGCTCTCTTCATAGGTAGATGCATAAATGGTAAAGATGAGGCATGTCACGTGTGTGTCCCTGACCTCAGTATTCTTAGGAGCGCTGTGTTAGGAGACAAATCATATAATTTGGGAGCCATTGTTGCACGTAGGTTGCATCTGAATAGACTTAATGGAGATTTCTTTGGTGGAATTTATGCAACCCGCGTAGCTAATTTTCTTGGTATAGATGTGCGCGAAGATGATATTGAATTACCTCCTTCCTATATAGATTTTAATGCTATGGTTCACCACCAGTTTGTCGAGAGGAACGAATCACCTCTCCAGTACCGACTAATCTTTGACAGACGTCGTGCTGTCCGTATTACTCTCCCTGCTCCAGCTTTCTTTGATTATCAGGCAAGAGGAGGATATACTATTACCAGAGAGGAGGCAGATGAGTACGAGAGGAGAGAGGAGGCTGCTCGTCGCACCGCTGCAGCTCAGCAGGCGATAGCTGCTGCATCACAGTACGACCCCAACAACTATTATTATGGATATCCGCCAGGCCAGCCGTGGCCATAGACCAACTTAGGCCAAAATCCTAAGCTTGGGGGAGTATGTATTTCCCACCGACATTATATTCATGTTCACACACTCATTGCTAAATGTCGGTGCTCATACTTTTTCATTGTATCATCCATGCTAGTTTAATTTCCTTTTTATGCTTTCTTCTTGTGTGTTTAATAAACCTTAGGAAAACCAAAAAAATTAGTTGTAGCTTTTATTAGTTTACTTTTCATGCTTGTAATAGTAATTAAAAAGAAAACCCAAAAAGATTTCCTGTTCTTCTTTTGCTTGTTGGGAGCTTTCCCGTGTAAATAGTTTTATCTCTTTTCTTTTCTTTGGGGGTCGATAGGAGAAGACCATAATTAAATTGTTGAAGAGGCTCTTATATGCATTATTGTTGATCTGACAAAAGAGCCCATATTGCCTTGTCTTCTCCTGTTTATTGAATGCTTGCAGATTCCAGCTTAGTCCAATGCACGTGCACTATTATTATTATTCACATCATTCGGTCGTGCAAGTGAAAGGCAATTATGATGATATATGATGGACTGACTGAGATGAGAAAAGTTGGTATGAACTCGACCTCTTTTGTTTTTGTAAATGTGATTAGTTCATCATTCCTGATTCAGCCTATTATGAATAAACATGTTTGCAATGACAACTAGAGATCATAGTTGCTTGTGCCATGCTTGATTAGCTATGAGTTATAATGGTTTACCTTGCGTGCCAACATGCTATTAAAATGGTTATGATGTGGTATGATAGGGTGGTATCCTCCTCTGAATGATTTAAGTGACTTGACTTGGCACATGTTCACGCATGTAGTTGAAACAAAATCAACATAGCCTTCACGATATTTATGTTCATGGTGGATTATATCCTACTCATGCTTGCATTCGGTGTTGATTAATTTTAATGCATGTCTATGACTGTTGTCGCTCTCTAGCTGGTCACTTCCCAGTCTTTTGCTAGCCTTCACCCGTACTAAGCGGGAATACTGCTTGTGCATCCAAACTCCTTAAACCTCAAAGTTATTCCACATGAGTCCACTATACCTACCTATATACGGTATATACCTGCCGTTCCAAGTAAATTTGTATGTGCCAAACTCTAAACCTTCAAATAAATATCCTTTTTTGTATGCTCGAATAGCTCATGTATCAACTAGGGCTGTCTGTATCTTCCATGTTAGGCGGGTTATTCTCAAGAGGAGTGGACTCCGCTCCTCACTCACGAGATAAATGGCTGGTCACCGGGATGCCCAGTCCCATGCTTTATGCAAACTAAATCAAAATAATTGCAAACAAAACTCCCCTGGGACTCTTGTTAGTTGGAGGCACTCGTTGTTTCGAGCAAGCCATGGATTGATGCTTGTGGTGGAAGGGGGAGTATAAACTTTACCATTCTGTTTGGGAACCGCCTATAATGTGTGTAGCATGGAAGATATCGCCATCTCTTGGTTGTTATGTTGACAATGAAAGTATACCGCTCAAAATATTATTCACCTCTATTTCAAAACCGAGCTCTGGCACCTCTACAGATCCATGCTTCCCTCTGCGAAGGGCCTATCTATTTACTTTTATGCTGAGTCATCATCCTCTTATTAAAAAGCACCAGTTGGAGAGCACCGCTGTCATTTGCATTCATTATTGTTAGTTTGCATTGAGTATGACTTGACTGGATCTCTTTTACCATGAATTACAATGTCTCGTCAGTCCTTGGTCTTTAAAGGTGCTCTGCATTTACGTTTTGCGGTCTCAGAAAGGGCTAGCGAGATACCATCATGTTATATCATATTGTGATTGTTTTGAGAAAGTGTTGTCATTCGAGTTTTATTATTATGGCTCGCTAGTTGATTATGCTATTGATATGAGTAACTTGAGACCTATGCGTTATTGCGAATGTGGTTAGTTATAATCTTTGCTGAAAACTTGAATGCTGGCTTTACATATTTACAACAACAAGAGCAAACAGAGTTTGTAAAAGTTTTTCTTTATCACTTTCAGTTTGTCAACTGAATTGCTTGAGGACAAGCAAAGGTTTAAGCTTGGGGGAGTTGATACGTCTTCAAACGTATCTACTTTTCCAAACACTTTTGCCCTTGTTTTGGACTCTAACTTGCATGATTTGAAAGGAACTAACCCGGACTGACGCTGTTTTCAGGAGAACTACCATGGTGTTATTTATGTGCAGGAGCAAACGTTCTCGGAATGACCTGAAACTTCACAGAGACACTTTTCAGAAAATAAGAAAAATTCCTAACAAAGATGAAGTCCAGGGGGCCCACCGCCTTGCCACGAGGGTGGGGGGCGCACCTGCCCCCCTAGGGCACGCCCCCCTACCTCGTGCGCCCCCTGTTGCGTCTCCGACTCCAACTCCACCTCCATATATTGAGTTTCGATGAGAAAAAAATCAGAGAGAAGAAATCATCACGTTTTACGATACGGAGCCGCCGCCAAGCCCTAAAACCTCTCGGGAGGGCTGATCTGGAGTCCGTTCAGGGCTCCGGAGAGGGGTATCCGTCGCCATCGTCATCACCAACCATCCTCCATCACCAATTTCATGATGCTCACCGCCGTGCGTGAGTAATTCCATCGTAGGCTTGCTGGACGGTGATGGGTTGGATGTGATCTATCATGTAATCGAGTTAGTTTTGTTAGGGTTTGATCCCTAGTGTCCACTATGTTCTGAGATTGATGTTGCTACGACTTTGCTATGCTTAATGCTTGTCACTAGGGCCCGAGTGCCATGATTTCAGATCTGAACCTATTATGTTTTCATCAATATATGAGTGTTCTTGATCCTATCTTGCAAGTCTGTAGTCACCTATTATGTGTTATGATCCGTTAACCCCGAAGTGACAATAATCGGGATTTTGAGGAGTTCATATATTCACCATGTGTTAATGCTTTGTTCCGGTTCTTTATTAAAAGGAGGCCTTAATATCCCTTAGTTTCCGTAAGGACCCCGCTGCCACGGGAGGGTAGGACAAAAGATGTCATGCAAGTTCTTTTCCATGCAAACTCTACTAGGGAGACGATTGATGAGGTAAACTGCTGTGAGAAAGGCCTCATCCCAAAACTTCAAGGGCAGGAATGCATGAGCAAGGACAGAGAGGCCAACCTCTACCATGTGTCGGTGCTTTCTTTCAGCAGAACCATTTTGCTGATGGTCATGAGGACAAGAGACATGGTGGGTGATGCCGATGCGGTCAAAAAAAGAGTGAAGCTTTTGGTATTCACCCCCATTCGGTTTGCATAGTAAGAATCTTGCGATCAAAGAGTCGTTCAACATGCTTTTGGAAGAGATGGAATTTCTCAAACACATCAGACTTATTCTTGAGCAAATAGTGTTGGGGAACGTAGTAATTTCAAAAAAAATTCCTACGCACACGCAAGATCATGGTGATGCATAGCAACGAGAGGGGAGAGTGTTTTCCACGTACCCTCAGATCGAAAGCGGAAGCGTTAGCACAACGCGGTTGATGTAGTCGTACGTCTTCACGATCCGACCAATCAAGTACCGAACGTACGGCACCTCCGAGTTCAGCACCCGTTCAGCCCGATGACATCCCTCGAACTCCGATCCAGCCGAGTGTTGAGGGAGAGTTTCGTTAGCATGACGGCGTGGTGACGATGATGATGTTCTACCGACGCAGGGCTTCGCCTAAGCACCGCTACAGTATTATCGAGGTGGACTATGGTGGAGGGGGGCACCGCACACAGCTAAAAGATCAAACGATCAATTGTTGTGTCTATGGGTTGCCCCCTGCCCCCATATATAAAGGAGCAAGGGGAGGAGGCGGCCGGCCAGGGAGAGGCGCGCCAAGGGGGAGTCCTACTCCTACTAGGAGTAGGACTCCTCCTATTCCTAGTAGGAGTAGGAGAGGGGTAAGGAAAGGGAGAGTAGGAGAAGGAAAGAGGGGGCCGGCCCCTT
>NC_057809.1:457891575-457909130 GCF_018294505.1 Triticum aestivum
GGTAAAATCCCGATTTCATCCGGAACACTTACGATATCCAAATATAGGCTTCCAATATATCAATCTTTATGTCTCGACCATTTTCAGACTCCTCGTCATGTCCATGATCACATCCGGGACTCCGAACAACCTTAAGTACATCAAAACTTATAAACTCATAACATAACCGTTATCGAAACTTTAAGCGTGCGGACCCTATGGGTTCGACAACTATGTAGACATGTCTGAGAAACGTCTCCGGTCAATAACCAATAGCGGAACCTGGATGCTCATATTGGCTCCCACATATTCTATGAAGACTTATCGATCAGACCGCATAACAACATACGTTGTTCCCTTTGTCATCGGTATGTTACTTGCATGAGATTCGATCGTCGGTATCTCAATACCTAGTTTCAATCTCGTTACCGGCAAGTCTCTTTACTCATTCCATAATACATCATCCCGCAACTAACTCATTAGTTGCAATGCTCGCAAGGCTTAAGTGATGTGCATTACCAAGAGGGCCCAGAGATACCTCTCCGACAATCGGAGTGACAAATCCTAATCTCGAAATACGCCAACTCAACAAGTACCTTTGGAGACACCTGTAGAGCACCTTTATAATCACCCAGTTACGTTGTGACGTTTGGTAGCACACAAAGTGTTCCTCCGGTAAATGGGAGTTGCATAATCTCATAGTCATATGAACATGTATAAGTCATGAAGAAAGCAATAGCAACATACTAAACGATGGTGTGCTAAGCTAACGGAGTGGGTCAAGTCAATCACATCATTCTCCTAATGATGTGATCTCATTAATCAAATGACAACTCTTTGTCTATGGTTAGGAAACTTAACCATCTCTGATCAACGAGCTAGTCAAGTAGAGGCATACTAGTGACATACTATTTGTCTATGTATTCACACATGTATTATGTTTCCGGTTAATACAATTCTAGCATGAATAATAAACATTTATCATGATATAAGGAAATAAATAATAACTTTATTATTGCCTCTAGGGCATATTTCCTTCAGTCTCCCACTTGCACTAGAGTCAATAATCTAGATTACACAGTAATGATTCTAACACCCATGGAGTCTTGGTGTTGATCATGTTTTGCTCGTGGAAGAGGCTTAGTCAATGGGTCTGCAATATTCAGATCCGTATGTATCTTGCAAATTTCTATGTCTCACATCTGGACTAAATCCCGGATGGAATTGAAGCTTCTCTTGATGTGCTTGGTTCTTTTGTGAAATCTGGATTCCTTCGCCAAGGCAATTGCACCAGTATTGTCACAAAAGATTTTCATTGGACCCGATGCACTAGGGGTGACACCTAGATCGGATATGAACTCCTTCATCCAGACTCCTTCATTTGCTGCTTCTGAAGCAGCTATGTACTCCGCTTCACACATAGATCCCGCCACAACGCTTTGTTTAGAACTGCACCAACTGATAGCTCCACCGTTCAATGTAAACACGTATCCGGTTTGCGATTTAGAATCGTCCGGATCAGTGTCAAAGCTTGTATCAATGTAACCGTTTACGATGAGTTCTTTGTCACCTCCATAAACGAGAAACATATCCTTAGTCCTTTTTGGGTATTTCAGGATGTTCTTGACCCCTGTCCAGTGATCCACTCCTGGATTACTTTGGTACCTCCCTGCTAGACTTAGAGCAAGGCACACATCAGGTCTGGTACACAGCATTGCATACATGATAGAGCCTATGGCTGAAGCATAGGGAACATCTTTCATTTTCTCTCTATCTTCTGCAGTGGTCGGGCATTGAGTCTTACTCAACTTCACACCTTGTAACACAGGCAAGAACCCTTTCTTTGCTTGATCCATTTTGAACTTCTTCAAAACTTTGTCAAGGTATGTGCTTTGTGAAAGTCCAATTAAGCGTTTTGATCTATCTCTATAGATCTTCATGCCCAATATATAAGCAGCTTCACCGAGGTCTTTCATTGAAAAACTCTTATTCAAGTATCCTTTTATGCTATCCAAAAATTCTATATCATTTCCAATCAATAATATGTCATCCACACATAATATTAGAAATGCTACAGAGCTCCTACTCACTTTCTTGTAAATATAGGCTTCTCCAAAAGTCTATACAAAACCAAATGCTTGATCACACTATCAAAGCGTTTATTCCAACTATGAGAGGTTTGCACCAGTCGATAAATGGATCGCTAGAGCTTGCACACTTTGTTAGCTCCCTTTGGATCGATAAAACCTTCCGGTTGCATCATATACAACTCTTCTTCCAGAAATCCATTCAGGAATGTAGTTTTGGCATCCATTTGCCAAATTTCATAATCATAAAATGTGGCAATCGCTAACATGATTCGGACAGACTTAAGCATCGCTACGGGTGAGAAGGTCTCATCGTAGTCAATCCCTTGAACTTGTCGAAAACCTTTTGCAACAAGTCGAGCTTTATAGACAGTAACATTACCATCAGCGCCAGTCTTCTTCTTGAAGATCCATTTATTCTCAATTGCTTGCCGATCACCGGGCAAGTCAACCAAAGGACACACTTTGTTCTCATACATGGATCCCATCTCAGATTTCATGGCCTCAAGCCATTTTGCGGAATCTGGGCTCACCATCGCTTCTTCATAGTTTGTAGGTTCGTCATGGTCTAGTAACATAACTTCCAGAACAGGACTACCGTACCACTCTGGTGTGGATCTTACTCTGGTTGACCTACGAGGTTCAGTAACAACTTGATCTAAAGTTTCATGATCATCATCATTAACTTCCTCACTAATCGGTGTAGGTGTCGCAGAAACTGGTTTCTGTGATGAACTACTTTCCAATAAGGGAGCAGGCACAGTTACGTTATCAAGTTCTACTTTCCTCCCACTCACTTCTCCCGAGAGAAACTCCTTCTCTAGAAAAACTCCGAATTTAGCAACAAAAGTCTTGCCTTCGGATCTCTGATAGAAGGTGTACCCAATAGTCTCCTTTGGGTATCCTATGAAGACACATTTCTACGATTTGGGTTCGAGCTTATCAGGTTGAAGCTTTTTCACATAAGCATCGCAACCCCAAACTTTCAGAAATGACAACTTTGGTTTCTTACCAAACCACAGTTCATAAGGCGTCGTCTCAACGGATTTCGATGGTGCCCTATTTAACATGAATGCGGCCGTCTCTAAAGCATAACCCCAAAATGATAGCGGTAAATCAGTAAGAGACATCATAGATCGCACCATATCTAGTAAAGTGTGATTACGACGTTCGAACACACCATTACGCTGTGGTGTTCCGGGTGGCGTGAGTTGCGAAACTATTCCGCATTGTTTCAAATGAAGACCAAACTCATAACTCAAATATTCTCCTCCACGACCAGATCGTAGAAACTTTATTTTCTTGTTATGATGATTTTCAACTTCACTCTGAAATTCTTTGAACTTTTCAAATGTTTCAGACTTAGGTTTCATTAAGTAGATATACCCATATCTGCTTAAATTATCTATGAAGGTGAGAAAATAACGATATCCGCCACGAGCCTCAACATTCATCGGACCACATACATCTGTATGTATGATCTCCAACAAATCTGTTGCTCTCTCCATAATACCGGAGAACGGCGTTTTAGTCATCTTGCCCATGAGGCATGGTTCACAAGTACCAAGTGATTCATAATCAAGTGGTTCCAAAAGTAGTATGGAGTTTCTTCATGCGCTTTACACCGATATGACCTAAACGGCAGTGCCACAAATAAGTTGCACTATCATTATCAACTCTGCATCTTTTGGCTTCAATATTATGAATATGTGTATCACTACTATCGAGATTCAACAAAAATAGACCACTCTTCAAGGGTGCATGACCATAAAAGATATTACTCATATAAATAGAACAACCATTATTCTCTGATTTAAATGAATAACCGTCTCGCATCAAACAAGATCCAGATATAATGTTCATGCTCAACGCTGGCACCAAATAACAATTATTTAGGTCTAATACTAATCCTGAAGGTAGATGTAGAGGTAGCGTGCTGACCGTGATCACATCGACTTTGTAACCATTTCCTACGCGCATCGTCACCTTGTCCTTAGCCAATCTTCGCTTAATCCGTAGCCCCTGTTTCGAGTTGCAAATATTAGCAACAGAAATAGTATCAAATACCCAAGTGCTATTGTGAGCATTACTAAGGTACACATCAATAACATGTATATCACATATACCTTTGTTCACCTTGCCATCCTTCTTATCCGCCAAATACTTGGGGCAGTTCCGCTTCCAGTCACCAGTCTGCTTGCAGTAGAAGCACTCAGTCTCAGGCTTAGGTCCAGACTTGGGTTTCTTCTCCTGAGCAGCAACTTGCTTGCTGTTCTTTTTGAAGTTCCCCTTCTTCTTCCGTTTGCCCTTTTTCTTGAAACTGGTGGTCTTATTGACCATCAACACTTGATGCTCCTTCTTGATTTCTACCTCCGCTGCCTTTAGCATTGCGAAGAGCTCATGAATTGTCTTATCCATCCCTTGCATATTATAGTTCATCACGAAGCTCTTGTAGCTTGGTGGCAGTGATTGGAGAATTCTGTCAATGATGCTATCATCCGGAAGATTAACTCCCAGTTGAATCAAGTGATTGTAGTACCCAGGCATCTTGAGTATATGCTCACTGAAAGAACTATTCTCCTCCATCTTGCAGCTGTAGATCTTATTGGAGACTTCATATCTCTCAATCCGGGCATTTGCTTGAAATATTAACTTTAACTGCTGGAACATCTCATATGCTCCATGACGTTCAAAACGTCGTTGAAGTCCTGGTTCTAAGCCGTAAAGCATGGCACATTGAACTATCGAGTAATCATCAACACGTGACTGCCAGGCATTCACAATGTCTACAGTTGCTGGCGCAGGTGGTACACCTAGCGGTGCTTCCAGGGCGTAATTCTTCTGAGCAGAAATGAGGATAATCCTCAAGTTACGGACCCAGTCCGTGTAATTGCTACCATCATCTTTCAACTTTGCTTTCTCAAGGAACGCATTAAAATTCAACGGAACAACAACACGGGCCATCTATCTACAATCAACATAGACAAGCAAGATACTATCAGGTACTAAGTTGATGATAATTTAAGTTCAATTAATCATATTACTTAAGAACTCGCACTTAGATAGACATCCCTCTAATCCTCTAAGTGATTACGTGATCCATATCAACTAAACCCTGTCCGATCATCACGTGAGCTGGAGTAGTTTCAACGGTGAACATCACTATGTTGATCATATCTACTATATGATTCACGCTCGACCTTTCGGTCTCCGTGTTCCGAGGCCATATTTGTTATATGCTAGGCTCGTCAAGTTTAACCTGAATATTCCGCGTGTGCAATTGTTTTGCACCCGTTGTATTTGAACGTAGAGCCTATCACACCCGATCATCACGTGGTGTCTCAGCACGAAGAACTTTCGCAACGGTGCATACTTAGGGAGAACACTTTATACTTTGATAATTTAGTGAGGGATCATCTTATAATGCTACCGTGAATCAAAGCAAGATAAGATGCATAAAAGATAAACATCACATGCAATCAATATAAGTGATATGATATGTCCATCATCATCTTGTGCTTGTGATCTCCATCTCCGAAGCACCGTCATGATCACCATCGTCACCGACGCGACACCTTGATCTCCATCGTAGTATCGTTGCTGTCTCGCCAATCTTATGCTTCTACGACTATCGCTACCGCTTAGTGATAAAGTAAAGCATTACAGGGTGATTGTATTGCATACAATAAAGTGACAACCATATGGCTCTTGCCAGTTGCCGATAACTCGGCTATAAAACATGATCATGTCATACAATAAAATTTAGCATCATGTCTTGACCATATCACATCACAACATGCCCTGCAAAAACAAGTTAGACGACCTCTACTTCATTGTTGCAAATTTTACGTGGCTGCTACGGGCTTAGGAAGAACCGTTCTTACCTATGCATCAAAACCACAACGATAGTTTGTCACGTTGATGTTGTTTTAACCTTCGCAAGGACCGGGCGTAGCCACACTCGGTTCAACTAAAGTTGGAGAAACTGACACCCGCCAGCCACCTGTGTGCAAAGCATGTTGGTAGAACCAGTCTCGCATAAGCGTACGCATAATGTCGGTGCGGGCTGCTTCATCCAACAATACCGCCGAACCAAACTATATCGCCCACAACTCACTTGTGTTCTACTCGTGCATATGACATCTACGCATAAACCTGGCTCAGATGCCACTGTTGGGGAACGTAGTAATTTCAAAAAAATTCCTACGCACACGCAAGATCATGGTGATGCATAGCAACAAGAGGGGAGAGTGTTGTCCACGTACCCTCGTAGACCGAAAGCGGAAGCGTTAGCACAATGCGGTTGATGTAGTCGTACGTCTTCACGATCCGACCGATCAAGTACCGAACGTACGACACCTCCTAGTTCAGCACAGGTTCAGCCTGATGACGTCCCTCGAACTCCGATCTAGCCGAGTGTTGAGGGAGAGTTTCGTCAGCACGACGGCGTGGTGAAGATGATGATGTTCTACCGACGCAGGGCTTCGCCTAAGCACCACTACAGTATTATCGAGGTGGACTATGGTGGAGGGGGGCACCGCACACGGCTAAAAGATCAAACGATTAATTGTTGTGTCTATGGGGTTCCCCCTGCCCCCGTATATAAAGGAGCAAGGGGAGGAGGCGGCCGGCCAGGGAGAGGCGCGCCAAGGGGGAGTCCTACTCCCACTAGGAGTAGGACTCCTCCTATTCCTAGTAGGAGTAGGAGAGGGGGAAGGAAAGGGAGAGTAGGAGAAGGAAAGAGGGGGGCGGCCCCCTTGCCCTAAACCAATTTGGTTTGGGCCTTGGAGGGCGCGCCCCATGCTCCCCTTGCTGCCCTGTATTTCCATTAAGGCCCATGTAGGCCCATTAAGCCCCCCCCCCGGGGGGGGGGGGGTTCCCGGCAAAATCCCGATTTCACCCGGAACACTTCCGATATCCAAATATAGGCTTCCAATATATCAATATTTATGTCTCGACCATTTCGAGACTCCTCGTCATGTCCGTGATCACATCCGGGACTCCGAACTATCTTCGGTACATCAAAACTTATAAACTCATAACATAACTGTCATCAAAACTTTAAGCGTGCGGACCCTAAGGGTTCGACAACTATGTAGACATGACCGACACATGTCTCCGGTCAATAACCAATAGCGGAACCTGGATGTTCATATTGGCTCCCACATATTCTACGAAGATTTTTATCGGTCAGGCCGCATAACAACATACGTTGTTCCCTTTGTCATGGGTGTGTTACTTGCTCGAGATTTGATCATCGAGATCTCAATACCTAGTTTCAATCTCGTTACCGGCAAGTCTCTTTACTCGTTCCGTAATACATCATCCCGCAACTAACTCATTAGTTGCAATGCTTGCAAGGCTTAAGTGATGTGCATTACTGAGAGGGCCCAGAGATACCTCTCCGACAATCGGAGTGACAAATCCTAATCTCGAAATACGCCAACTCAACAAGTACCTTTGGAGACACCTGTAGAGCAACTTTATAATCACCCAGTTACGTTGTGACGTTTGGTAGCACACAAAGTGTTCCTCCGGTAAACGGGAGTTGCATAATCTCATAGTCATAGTAACATGTATAAGTCATGAAGAAAGCAATAGCAACATACTAAACAATCGTGTGCTAAGCTAACAGAATGGGTCAAGTCAATCACATCATTCTCCTAATGATGTGATCTCATTAATCAAATGAAAACTCTTTGTCTATGGTTAGGAAACTTAACCATCTCTGATCAACGAGCTAGTCAAGTAGAGGCATACTAGTGACATACTGTTTGTCTATGTATTCACACATGTATTATGTTTCCGGTTAATACAATTCTAGCATGAATAATAAACATTTATCATGATATAAGGAAATAAATAATAACTTTATTATTGCCTCTAGGGCATATTTCCTTCAAATAGACCAAGCTAAATTTACTGAAATCATCAATGAAGCTCACATAATATTTTTGTCTGCCTACAAAAATTGGACCAGGACCCCACACATCTGAAAAAACAAGCTCTAAAGGAGCTTTCCACTCACTAGTAGACCTAGAATAAGGAAGTTGATGGCTCTTGGCCATTTGACATGCATCACAAACCAGCTGATGATCTTGTTTATTTGACACTGGAAGACTAAAATAATGAAGAATTTTCTGAACCACTGGTAGTGAAGGATGCCCTTAGCGCTTGTGCCACCGTGAAGTAGATGGTTTTGCCACGCCTAGCACTTGACGATGAGGGACACCCTGACGACCGGATACAGGAAACAGGCCATCTCTACTCTTGTTTTGAAGAATGGTTCTCCGAGTGGCCCGATCCTTGACAAAGAAAATCTCAGGGTAAATCTCAAGGAAAGCATGATTGTCTTGCATAAGACCATGAGCGAAAAGTAAACTCTGGTCGGCTTGTGGAGCATGAAGAATATTGTTTAGTGCTAAAGAGGAACCATTAGGGGTAGTAAGGACCGAATGACCAATATGTGCAACATCCATACCTTGACCACTCGCCGTGTGGATTTGTTCCGTGACGATATAACAATCACGAACAGTGAGCTTCTCCAACTCTCCTGTCACGTGGTCAGTAGCACCGGTGTCAAGATACCAATTGGTATCAACTCCATAGGCGTGAGCTGCGTTGGCCGAGCACTGTCCTCCACCACCGCCGCTTCCTCCGCCACTGCCGCCTCCTGCGGCGTTGCGGACATTGTTGTTGAAGTTACGATCAAAGCGATTCTTGCAGCGCCATGCGCCGTGCCCTTCAAGTTTGCAGATCTGCACTTCTCGCGTTCGCGGTCACCACGGTCACGGCGGTCACCACCTCCTTGCCGCGGTCCACCTCCAAAGCCGCCACCAGGGTGGTCAGGGTAGTGGGCGCCCATGTTGTTGTTGATGTAGCCGCGGGAGCTGCCTCCACTGTTGCTGCCGCCCCTCGGGTTGCGGTGGCCTCCACCCCGTGCCGCCAGATTGGCAGAGTGGAAGGCGGTGTTTTGGGCGGCGATGCGAGCCTCGGCCGAGAGCAACAGAGAGAAGAGCTCGCTGAGGCCGATCGGCTGCTCGATGGCGGTGCGGGTGGAGATGGCCGAGACGAAGCCGTTGTAATCGGGTTCGTGGAGGAGACCTTGCAGGATGTGATCGACAACGCCGTCTTCATCCAGCGGCTTGCCGACGGCTGCCAGCTCGTCGGAGATGCTCACCATCTTGGTGAAGTAGGCAACATCGTTCATGTCTCCTTTGCGGGTGTGCTCAATGGCAGAGCGGAGTTGGATGACCCTCGCCCTCGACTACGAGGAAAAACTCCGCAGCAAGGCGTTCCAGATCGAAGCGGCGGTGGTGTGGGAGCTGACCTGCAGTAAGACCTCACGAGAGAGCGTTGAGATAAAAAACGTAAGGATCTGTTGGTCTTGGGTAACCCACACAGCATGCTCAGGGTTCGGCGTTGACCCGATCTCCTTCTTGCCGGCGTTGTCCTTCTCGGTGTAGATCACGGCGGCAGGCTCCTTGACCGAGCCATCCAAATAGCCCATCAGCCCCGCCCCCTTGATGTGTGGCAAGACCTGAGCCTTCCACACCAGGAAGTTCTCCCGTGTCAGCTTTTCGGTGATTGTGTGACCGGGGGAGGCGATGGAGGGCGTGGCCATGGCGACGGATGAGGAGGAGGTCGACATCTAGATGCGAAGGAAGAGGTAGCCTCTGTATACCATGTGAAAATAGGTTAAGCGTATGCCTAGCAGGGACGCATGGCGTGTTAATATATGGGCCGAAGCCAAGTAGTTACAGAGAGATATACATGGCGTGGATTGATCTCCAAGGACTCAATCACAACAACCTAACAACCTGATCTATCTATATCTATCCTACGGTTTATACAACACCGAAGGTTTACATGTTTAACAGTTAGTACGTACCATGATGATAACACATTTAAGTGATGGTGGTTTTTTTGAGGGATAATATTGCCGCTTTATTTAGAACACGAAGTTTGGAATTTCATTCGAAATTACATCAAGAACAAAATCCGGGGGTGCCCCTAACCAAACCTTACAGAGTTCATCTCCCACCCCTACTTTAGCGAACTTATGCGTAGCAACATTAGCAGACCTCCTAACCCACGATACTTTAAAACCTTCAAAAGAGTGCAGCAAAAGCTTCAATTCCTCCACCCATGGACCCGTGACTCCCAGGTTCTTGGTGGGCAGAGTTAGCATCTGCACCAAGCCTTGGCTATCCAGCTCAACATGTACACGATGTGCATTGACCTCCCTGGCTAGTTCCAATCCCCTTTTGCACGCCAAGATTTCAGTTGCTTTCGGGTCAGCGATGTTCGGGAAGTGGTGGCACAAACCTGCCAAAAAGGCACCATGGTGATCTCTCACCAGAGCGCCCCCCTCCCTTGTTCCCATGCCTAGACGTAGCACCGTCAGAATTGATTTTGAACCATCCATCATCAGGTGGCTGCCATCTCTGGCGGGGTGTTGGGACTGCCGTTTGCCTCTCCTTCATGTGCACGCTCCTCCACTCCTTCATATATGCTACAACAGTAGTCGCTATTTCATGCGGCGCTGCAATTCTCCATCCATCACGTGCCTCATTTCGAGCCAGCCACAAACTGTAAGTCGCTTGTATCATCGCCTCCCTTTCATCGCCAGAAGCACCGGAGAACCAGTTCAGGAGCCAGCTAGCTAACGCACTCTGGGAGCCGAGCTGAGGCGGTGGGATCGCCACCGCAGCCCCCATTTCCAAGTGTAGTAGCTGCCAGAATTGGACTGAATGTTGACACGCCCAAAATCTATGATAGATCGTTTCCTCGCGACCGCATGCAACATAAAAAAATCCGGGTTTAATCCGACGTCGGTGAAGTTCAGCTCTGATTGCCAGGCCATTTCTAATTAGTCGCCACATGTGAATTTTCGCCTTGGCCGGCACTTGTGTGTCCCATAATGCCATGTATCCTCTGTGCTTCGTAACTGAGCTAGACGTATCTGGCTGTCCAGACCTTGCTCTTGACTTTTCCATGCATATATGATATGCCGATTTGACCGTGAAACACCCATCCTTTGTATAGTTCCATGCCAGATAATCTGACCGGCCTGGTCCTCCCACCGCAATTTGTTGTATATCATGCACGTCATCTGGCGTGAACATTGCCTGCAACCTTCCCATGTTCCAACTCTTACCATCATGTGACAGGAGATGTGTGACCCGAGTGACACCCGGCATGTAGACCTGCCCAAGCGGCTTCATGCTATTGCTTCGCGGGATCCAGTTGGCATGGTGAATACGCACTTGGGACCCATCCCCAATGCGCCAGATCAGTCTCTCCCAGAGGAGATCGCGCCCGTGCAAAATGCTGCGGAAAGTATATGATGCCATCGATGAGCAGGTTGCAGTAAGTATTGAGTCCTCGCTAAAATACCTCGCCTTGAGGACTCTAGCGCATAACGACGTCGGCACCTGTAAGATTCTTCAGGCCTGCTTAGCGAGCAAAGCTTGATTAAACGCCTCAGGGTCTCTAAAGCCCATGCCACCATACCTTTTGGCCTCACACATTTTTTGCCATGAGATCCAATGTACTTTCCTCTCACCATTCGCCGTGCCCCACCAGAATTTCAAAGAGATAGAAGTCAGATTCCCACACATCTTCTTTGTAAGGCGAAAACAACTCATGGTAAAAGTAGGTACAACTTGTAAGCCTGATTTAACTAGTACTCCCCTTGCAGCCTTTGACAATCCCTGCCCCTTCCACCCACCCACCTTTCCTTTAGAGCTCTCCGTCACATATTTGAAAGTGCCATCCTTTGATCTCCCAACCAGTGTTGGAAGGCCCAAGTACCGCTCACTCAGAGCTTCAGTCTGTACACCCAAGGTATTTTTTAGCTCCACCTTCCTCGCTTCTTGACATCCTTTGCCAAAGAAAATCGATGACTTATGCAGGTTAACCCGTTGACCGGAGGCCACCTCGTACCGTGTTAATATATCCTTGAGCGTCTCCATATTTTCATTTGTCCCTTCCAGAAAGACAATACTATCATCCGCAAAAAGGAGGTGCGTGACATGGGGGCCAGTGCTCCCGAAGTTCACCCCTTTAATCCTTTTATCACTTTGCGCCTTCTTTAGTAGAGCTGAGAAACCCTCCACACAGAACAAAAACAAGTAGGGCGAAAGTGGATCACCCTGCCGTAATCCCCTGGAAGGAGAGAGACATCTTGAGCAGTCGCCATTTAATTTAACCCGGAAGCTTGCTGTCGTTACACACCTCATTATCATGGCAATCCATTCTTATGCAAATCCATACCGCCCTAGAATTTGCTCCAAAAAAATCCACTCCACCCGATCATACACTTTCATCATGTCCAACTTCACCGCACACAAAGGCTTCTTCCTCTTACGTACTCGAATAGCATGAACACACTCATATGCCACCAAGACATTGTGAGAAATAAGCCTCCCTGGCACGAACGCACTCTGCTCCTCGGAGATCAGGATAGGGAGGATGCGCTTCAGCCGGTTTGCCAACACCTTTGTGGCTATCTTATAGAGAACGTTATAGAGGCTAATAGGTCGAAATTGGGATAAGAGCTCCGGCGAATTCACTTTGGGAATCATAACAATGATAGTAGCGTTGAAAGCGCCTGGGGCTGCTACCCCACTCAAAAAATCTCTCACAGCTCCACACACATCCTCCCTTACCAACGACCAGTGTCGCTGATAGAATAGAGCGGGAAGGCCATCCGGACCTGGGGCTTTCGTCGGACCCAGTTGAAACAATGCCTTTTCGATTTCCTCATCTGAGATCGGGGATACAAGAGATGCATTCATGTCCTCTGTGACCACATTAGCTATACACTGTAGTAATGCGTTGGCCCCTGTTGATCCCTCGGATGTGAAAAGCTATTCATAAAGCCTGCGGCCATCTCTCTCATTTCATCATTTACTGTACACTTTGTACCATCATCTCGTCTCAGTGCCCTGACCGTATTCTTGCGCTTCCGATGTGAGGCTCTATTCTGAAAATATTTTGTGTTTTGGTCCCCTGCATGTAGCCAGTCTACCCTCGACCTTTGCCTGTACATAATTTCTTCCCTAGCATAAATCTCTCTTAATTCTTCCTCTATTTCCCGGACCTCCAGAGTGCATCCTGTCTGCATCGCTCTATTTTTTGCGTCAAGTAGATGTGATTTCAGCTTGACAATTTTCTTCCTAATGGATCCAAACACCTCACATGCCCAGCGCTGGAGGGACCCAGTCACACGTCCCAGTCGCTGCCAAACTGCAGCTAATCCACCTTCGCCCGTCCCGGCCACCTCCCAAGCTTCGGCCAACATCTCATCGTACTTCTCATGCCTCGTCCATGCTTCTTCAAAACGGAACTGTCTAGCACCATGTTTGTCGTCACATGGAGCCGTCTCTAACGCCCTGACAATTAGTGCTTGATGATCAGACTCCTCAATGAGTATGTGTTCAACGCTTGTTTCCGGGAACAGTTACAAAAATCCATCATTGCATGTTGCACGATCCAGACGGACTTGGATATTTGCTGCACCATCCCGCTTATTGTCCCATGTATAAGGATATCCCAAGAATCCTAGATCATCTAGACCACACTCGGCTAAGCAGTCTCTGAAGTCCTCCATCTGCTGGAAACACCTTGGGTTGCCGCCTCGTTGGTCGGTTTGAAAGAGAGCTTCATTGTAATCACCTACACAAATCCAGGGCAGGCTGTCCTGGCCCCTTAAATAGCGTAGAGCGTCCCAAGATTTCTTACGCAAATCCGTCTTTGGTTCACCATAGAATCCAGTGATTCTAAAAGTTTTTCCGTCCACATCAACCGCCGCATCAAGAAAATACTGACACCACGGACATACGGTGACTTGAACATGGTCTCGCCACCACAAGGCCAAACCTCCGCTCTGTCCCACACTATCCACGGCCACACCATTACGAAATCCAAGGCTCCACTTAAGTTTTTCCATAGCCTGACCCTTCTTTTTTGTCTCTGAAAGAAAAACCACCGCTGGGTTGTAGGACCGTACCAGGTCTCTCAATTCGCCCACTGTCGAGTCCAACCCCAGTCCTCGATAGTTCCAGGCCAGAATATTCATGGCGTCCGGTGGCCCCTCACCTCGAGGTCCGCCGATATGTCGTTTGTCTCAGTGATGCGATCAAACACAGACGACGTCTTCCGTCTCGTGTCGCGAATGAACCCATCATTTGTTGTCTGCCTGTCAGGGTCGGTTTTAGCCACCCAATACTTCCTTGGACCTCTCTTTCTTCCACCCCATTCATACCTAGGCTGGTGTATTTCATGTTGAACCTCTCTGTATTCCTGCCGTGGCTTTCTGACGTAGTGTCCTTTCGTCCTTCTTCGGCCTCCTGGATCTCTCTCTCCGAAACTGGGAGGCTCACTACCTCTGTTGTCACCCGTATATTGCATACCTCCATCATCCTTTCTATCCCTCTCCAAGACCCTTGAGCTGCTAATGCCCGTATAGTATTTTTGATTTTCATAGAGTTTGTTTCTCAAGTCTCTCTCCTTCTGTTCCAAACCTTGCCTGAGGTCAACCTCCCTCAAATCATCATTGCGTGACCTGTCCTTTAGGGGGCTGGTTACTTCTCCCTTCTCATGTTTTGACCCCGCGCCAGTGCGCTGATCAGTCCACCTTGAGAATTGTTCTTGCAGATTTCGCTTCGCTGGGATGTCTCTCTTCTCCTTGCCTGGGCGTCTCCGGTCGCTGTCGCCGGTTCGGCCACTGCCCCAGCTGTTATTGCTGCTCTGCGAAGGACCATACGACCCCTCTTTGTCATTGTTGTTTCTGCCGGAGGAGGCCCTAAGCTAGCCCCCCCACTGAGCCTTCACATCTAACGGTGGATCGCAGAGACCTCCAACATGCACTAGCCTCCCACACTCAAAACAAAAGTGAGGAATCTTCTCATAATGAAAATCAGACCAGGTACTATCCTTATCCTCCCGCGATGTCTTCAGGTAAAAACCTCTCACCAATGGCTCAAACACCGAGATTCGCACCCTAAACCTGAGATTGGTTCCACGGGCAATTCCATCCTTGTCACAGTCAACTTTAACAATCGATCCCAGCCAGTTTCCAAGGGCTTTACCAAACTTCTCCGTTCTTCTGTCAGGAGGGAGATCATCAACACGGACCCAAACATCCACCGAGTCAAAAACCATCTCTGATGGCCTCTTGTTTCCTTCATACTCCTTGAGAATAAGCACACTGAAATCATACTGCCAGGGCCCATTATTCATTGCATGCTTCCAATCGCCCTCACTTCCAAAGTGCACCTCAAACACGTTTGATCCCAAGTCTCTGAAGCGAGCTTCTCGATGCAAGCCCCAGGCCCTAGTCATCGTCTTCTCCAGGGCGCTCTTTATCATTGGTCGCTTAGAGCAGACCTTTCCCACCGCTGACCATCGTGATAGCTTTGGGATTACCTCATCAGGTCATCAAACACCAATCCCTCCGCCTCTTTGTCCATCAACACCATGCCCCCCATCCGTGCCGACAAGCTCGACGTCGGATCAGGCGTTTTGCTCTCCACCGGTGATTTTGAGGATTCCCGGCTCGTTCCTTCTCCCACCTTGCGGATCAGCATGGTCGCCGTCGTCGTCTTGCCATCTGTTGCAGCCTTATTCAGCGGTGTCAGCGTCCCCCGCGCCGTCGCAGAGGACGCATCCTTCTTCAGATTCGAATATCCCGTCGCCCCAGATGGTTGGATCGACGTCTTCACCATGTTCTTTCCCTGTGCTCTACCCTCCGACCTCGCGGTCGTAGAGTCCGTCTTCTTTTCCTGCATGGCCGCCGCCGCCTTTGAAGATGACATCTCCTCCGCCGCCTTATTCGTCTGTCCCGCTGCTCTCTCCGCCATTAGCTCCGTCCCCAGCGGAGATAGCACACCTCCGGTCAGGGACGAGGGACAGCGCCATCGCTTTCCCGGCCCCTACCGTAGACTCTCTCACCCCCGCGGCAAAAACCCTAACCCTAGCATGAGAGCGTAATCGCCATGCAATCGCCTCCCGTCGCCTTAGCGTTTTCCTGCGTGGTGGACCCTCTCGCCTACCGGTCCAAGTGATGGTGCTTACAATGTATTTACCATGTTGTTTGCTGAAAACTTACCATGTCGGTGTGGTGATGTATTAGACCATGGTGGTAATGTAACGTGGACAGTGGAGTAACAGATACGGACGCTATGGAGGGATCTGCAGCTGGGGCGCGCATAGGCGCAAAGGAGAATGATCAACGGTGCTGGTAGCGGATGTCGGTCGGTGTGGAGCAAGGCAAAGCGACCGCCGTGGCTGGTTCAGGTTTCAGGCCGAGGGCGTCGGTGCCTTTGTGTGGGGCACACGGCCGAGTCTTTCTTTCTCTACGGCCCGACGACGAATCGTCTCATCGTCTTTCTCTTTTCGCTTGTCTCGAGAAGCAGCTTTGTCTTTGGCGTGATAGCCCAGCATCCGCCGCACCGCTCAACGCAAAAAATAATCTTCCCCGGTCAAAATACTCGCAGATTAGACGGAATCATTGGGCTGTAGGAGGGTTCCCCGGCCGTGGCGTGTGGGCGCGATTATGCCAAAGCGACCACGCGGGCGAGGGGCGCGCGGGCAGAGCAGCCTTTCGAACCGCGGCGCAGCTTCATCATCTTCCTCCGTCCAGGAGCCAGCCGTCCTCCACTCCACCATCTTCTTACTTTGCAGCCAAGGCTTAGCGGCGTGCATGCTGGCTTCTCCTTGGAGCAAAGCAAGGCATCCCAGGCGCGCACCCACCAGCGTTACACTAGAGCAAAAGCACGGCCGGCAATCCCACCCAAAGTTCACCAAGGATTGGACGAAAGAATTACGTAGCCAGCTCTCCGCGCAATGGCCGGCTCGGCAGCCCAAGCTCCCACGCAAGCCGGCCGCCTTACGAGGCCAATTCCCACGGCGCTCGTGCCTGCGGCCGTGGTGCTCGCCGTCGTCGTGGCCGTCCTGTCCCTGCTGCCCTCCGTGGCCCAGGCGGTGTGGGAGCTGCCCCACCTCTTCCTCCTCGGCCTCGTCATCTCCTACGGCGTCTTCGCGCAGCACAAGAACGGCGCTGCCGCGGCCGACGGCGGCGATGCCGCCACCAAGGACGGCGCCCGGGCGTGGAACTCTCGGTACCACCCCGACGACCCGCTCGTCGTGGTCGCGCCCGACCACGCGGCGGGCGATGACGGGGACGGCGGCGCGGGCGGGAGGCCGTTCTCCTTGCCGGTGCGGAGGCTCAAGACGGTCGTGGAAGAGTCGACCGAAGCCGGTGGCGCCAGCGGAGAGAGCGTCGGCGAAGAGACGGACAGCTCCGAGTCCACGGCAGGATTCTGGGCCGGCGCGCCCGCCGCTCCATCGCCGCCCTCTGTTCTTGACGCCTTTGACTCGCGGAAGTTCAATGCCGCGACGCCGCCGTCAGACGTGTCCAAGGGGTTCCCCGGTTACGATTCCGCGTCGCCTCGTGACCAGTCGTCGTGTAACGAGGAGGAG